>NW_026899267.1:0-77861 GCF_033153095.1 Gastrolobium bilobum
TTTGATGCCCATGAATCTACTAGAAAAGATGGGAATAAATAGCATAAGGTCTACAAAGATGACTTTGCAAGTGCCTAGTCAAGTCATGAAAATATCAGTTGATGTTGTTGAAAATGTGGTGATAGGCAGCTTTGCACACCCATTGGATTTTGCGGTCCTTGACATGAAAAAGGACCAAGTTATTTCTCAATATCTTGAAGAGTCATCATGCCTTGATACCCCAAATGTTATGGAAGATATGTGGAAGAGTGAGCTGATTCTTGAAATAGATGGAGACCAAGATGAAGGCAATCCAAAGGTCAAGAGGAAGGAAGAGCCTACATGCGACAAGAATTTGACCAAGGATTCAAAGTTGTTCTTCTTCCTTTGTTTCAAGCCACGTTAATCATCAACCAAAGTCCGGCTGAAGACTATAAAACAAGCGCTTTTGGGAGGCAGCCCAAATCAATTAGGAAATTTCTATACTTTTCTTTAGTTTTATTGCATTTAAATTTCTGAATTTCAATTTTTAGATTAGGATAAATGAGCAAACAGATTCTACACTCATTATTTTTTGTTGATGTAGTTGCAATTTATGGGCAATTAAGGTTCCACTGCTACAGCATTGCAGCAACACTGCTACAACACTGCTACATCATAGCTGTGGCAGAAGGAATAAGGTGCTGAGGGGAAGAAAGTCAAGTTTAATTCCTGAATGAAATCCTGAAAGCACTCAGCAAAAAGCTGAGTTTAGAGTCCCCCAAAGCATTTTTGCAAGAACCCTGTTCTAAAAATTGAGTTTGGAGTCCCAACAACAAAGGGACTCCATCATTCTGAAAATTCAATGATAACCCAAGTTGTCTTGTTTCTTTCTTGTCTATATCTTTTTGTACCTACTGGAAAATATTAGTAAGGAATCTGTATGCTATGTAGGTTTAAATTTTTGTTTTATTTTAGTTTGTTTCTATTTCAAATAAAAGAAGTTAGGCAAAACATAAAAGGAAAATAAGGGACTTAAGAAGCAAACTCAGTACTGATGCTGAGTTAAGAATGAGATGGAAACTCAGTACTGATGTTGAGTTAAGAGTGATAAAGGACTTAGCAAATCATTGAGAAAGTATTATTGTATCTCTGTCTATTCTGTTATGATCTGTATTGTTACAGGATTGCTACAGCATTGGGTAAGCATGAAAGTCAGTGGTTTAAAGCCAAAGTCTAAATGGAAACCTAAGTCAGACTTGAAAAGCAGAACCAACTCAGGGTGAAAGGCCAATGGATGAACCATTCAAGCACAAGGATCAATTCAAGGGAAGAGAAATTAAGGAATGAATAGCGGAAGAGGATTTAGGGTTCAACAATTTGTTAAGTTTGAATCTCATCACATGAAACGGATTTGAGGGCTATAAGGGTGAAAGAAGCCAAGCTACAAAGTGCCAATGCACAAAGAATTCTTCCTCAAGAAAATAGAGTCAAACGAAAGAGAAAAGAGGGGAAAACACCAAAAATAGACTAAGTGCAAAAGCACTAAAAAAAGAGGAAGGCAAAGCTAAAAATGCAAGGTGGATACTCGTTCCTTCAAATCTTGTGCACAAGGATGTGGATTCAATCCTGACAAAGCATGAATCAAGCAACTAGACTCGATGATTTTTAGTTTGAAGTTCCAAGATGGATCAACCTAAGAAGCAAGCTCCTAGCAAACACACATTGAATCACCCAAAAGCTATGAATCCCTGGGAAGATAAAGCCAACAAGAAATACTGAAGTTGAAGTAAGGATGATGGCTGAAGATCAATAATCAACTGCACAATGCTGTAGCAATGCTGCTGCAATCTGGAGAATATCAACAATGGCCTTTGATACAAAAGTTACTGAGTTGATGAATGTTAAACCTGAGGAGTGTTTTGTTGCTCGAGGACGAGCAACGTTTTGAGTTTGGAGTGTGATAACTCTCCAAAAGAGAGTTATTTTAGGGCTTAATTGTGATATTTTGGTGCTATGATTACATATAATTCTCTTGATTTTATATGATTAATGCATGAATTCTATGATTTCATGATTTAATTGAGAATTATGTTAATTATGTGTATTTGGAGATAAACTAAGGTATTGGAAACACTTAAATGCATTTGTTATTTTACTGCAGGTCAATGTTGTAGCATCGGGAAGTAGTGTTGTAGCAATGCAGATGAGGTTAGCAGTGCATATTGTTGACATCATCACCAGCAAGCTATGGATCCAAGCCCAATTTGATGGAAGAAGCTTTTGAACGTGTACACAAAGACCTGATCTGGATACACGCTCAAAAACGTCAAGAAATCACAAGCTAATCTCCATCAAATCAACGATTACAAATCCGATTCAAATCTGAATTACAAATCTGGAAAGAATCTTCAGCGCTGCAGCAATATAGAGCTATATCTTCAATCATATCTGCAGCAAATAAGGAAAGAATCTCCAATCAGCGCTGTAGCAAAACAGAGCTGCATTTTCAATTATAGCTGCAGCAAATAAGGAAAGAATCTTCAATGAAGCGCTGCAGCAAAACACAGCTGTATCTTCAATCATAGCTGCACAAATAAGGAAAGAATGCTCTGTCAGCATTACAGCAAAATAGAGTGTCATCCTTATCCACTCACACGGCAGATTTGAATGAAGATTTACATGGACCTGAAGAGCTGTTTGAGGCCCATAATATCTAGTATATAAAAGAACAAACCCTGCACACAGAAAGGAGGCAAGGAACGCTACACATGCTTTAGACATTCAATCAGATCCTAAAGAGAGAAAGTGGGGGAAACACATAGAGAGAATTTGAGGGTTCGTTGAGAGAGATCCAAGGAATCAAAGGGTGAGGCTAGGGTTTGGTAGAGAGATCATCAAATCCGGTGGATCCCTGCACTATTCCGGCGGCTGAAGCAAGGTTGATGGTGGTGGAGCCTACGGTAGCTGCGGGAACAGTGCTACAGCAACGTCCCTGTTTTCTTTACTTTAGTTTAATGGAATCTTATTCTTTCTTTGTTGTTTCTTCCCACCCAAGTATGGGCTAAATTGTTATGATTGGGTGATAGAGTACCCTTATTGTAATGTAGTCAGTATTGCTTTAACTTTGTTACATGATTTTCCTTTCAGTTGCTTAATAAAGTTCTTATTTTTATTCTTGTTGACTTATCGAGAGAGAGCTGCAAGATAATTAGGGTTTGGGCTATAGAGATATAGGTGAACTCAGAAAGTTATTAAGCATTGTGGTTTAACTAATTTAATTAGTTAATTGTGGGTAGAGAGATCATTCACACCACAAAATCAAATGGAACTTGCACTTAATGATTCATAACTATGTTGGCCATAGAGATGTGGGACTTAGTATACATGTAGAGTTGGTGAGAGTCCTTGCATGCATTAGTGTTCTGGTTACTGAATGGATAATTGTTGTAGCATGGTTACTGCATTCTGGTGAAGTTGCAATAATGGGAAAATTGATCCCAATATATCTTTAATACTTGGAAAACCTATTTTATTACTGCATTCTTTTAGTTAATTATTAGTTTTATTGTTTAATTAGTCATTAACCTCTTCCAAATTATCTTTGTTACCTTGATTACTTCACATTGATCCCTACTTTATAGTTTTCTTCGTGGGAACGATATCTGGACTCACACATCCACTTTATTACTTGTTGACATGTGCACTTGCGTAATGTGTGATTGATAAAGGGGTACACAATTGCACAACAAGCATCGGTCTTTTTTGTTAAGGTAGGATGCCTTACGCCATTACTTTGTCGTGATGGTGCCTTGCTGAGAATGCGAGTTTCTCTTCAGGGAATTTAAATGGGTAACACTTGAACTTTGTGGCAAGGCCACGCGCGATCTTGTATATGCGAGTTTTGTGCATGTACAAGTAGTTTGTGGGTTGAGTGGTCTCCATGACTCTAGGGTCTTATGTTGATTATTAATATGCTTCATAAGTAGTTGGCATGTTAACACCTGGAGTAGTGTAAAGCATGAAATAAGTACGATAAGTTGTAGTAATGTATCAATGTTATTTCACCTTTAGTTGACTCTCGATTTTGCAGATACCAGGGAGATTGAGGTATACCATTGCATTGAGTTTTGATTTAGTATATTATTGAGATTGACAATTTTGCAGGTGTACGTGAACTAAGGTACGTTACTAAGTGAATGAGCATGTAACTAACATGTATTAGTTGAAATGACATGATTATGATTTCGTACTGTAAAATGAATATGAATTTATGTTGAGGATTGTTGTTGCTTTAGCAAGTGTACTAGTCAAACAAGTAATAAAATGATGAGTAAAGATCGTTCCCACGAGGATTTGTGTGATTAACTATATGTACTTAAGTTGAATCAACCAAAAGTTCATTAATTGCATTGATTTCTTGTCACCAGAAATTTAATTTGAATTGCATAAAAACTAGATAAACAAATAGAATGTGATTATAATTTAAACAAGTAGTCAGATGTCAATTTCCCTCAAGCATGAATTTATGGATGAATCAATTTCCATAATGAATTACCTTCCTGAAGCACCACCACAAACGCTACCGCGCGTTCGTCTGCGGTGCGGTAAGGCACCTCCCTGTTGTGCCAGCAGCCAACTCCGGCGTGTCAGCTTAGTTATCCTCATCAAGCCACTTACTTGATGTCTAGCTTGCCAACTGGTAGACGGTTCCTTTTCCCCCAGATCAATGAAGAAGGGAGAAGTCAGTTGATTCTTCCGAAGAACCAGAAGCGAAGCGCTATGCCGGGGCGGGGGGACGGGAAAAGAAACGGCTCCGAAGAAAGAAATGGAGGTTACCAATGCTTCTCCACTATGTGATGTTGATCAACCTTTTTCTTATCATCAAGATGTAATGTCTTACTACCCTGATTGATACATTAATAAGAAACCCCAATGTCTTGGTGATTCCCTTCTTAATACATGCATTAATTACTAAGATCTTAAGATCACATCAGAATCCTAGCATCAATGTCTTGACTACTAGAACACTGATGATGAAGTTGTCAGAAATAGAAACAATGTAAACATGTCTGTTCTACACTATTCCTTTAACATGAAGAATTAATCAAGACAACTTCATACAATCACATAAGAGATAAACAAAATATCTAATTAACCATTCATAAATTCACACTTGAGTTCCATTGAATAAGACTACAAAGGACTCTACTCAGACATAATTGAAATACAAACAAGAGAAGAAGAAAGATCAAACTCCATTGTCATGATGGTTGAGTCTTCAATCTTCAAGTAAAATTACATAAGATGTACTAACTATTACAAAACTACTCCTAAGAATTTGGAAAGTAAGAGAGAGAAGTCAGATCAGAGGATCTGAGAGAGGAGAGATAGATAGGATGGATGATATGTCAGAATGTGAAGGCCCTTGCCTTTTATAGTGTTACAAATTACAATTGAAAACTAACATGGGCGCTAAAACGTTCATTAATGGGTGTTTTAACGTCCATGTTTGACGGATGTCCAACTGCTTTTAACTGATTCCAATGCTAAAACGTTTGACTTGGGCATTTTAGCGTTCGAGACCAGAGACTTTTTCTAACAGTAGAGCGCTAAAACGTTAATGTTGGACGTTTTAGCGCCCAAGACCAGCAACTTTTGTCCTCTGATTGCAGCAGCGCGCTAAAACGTTCTGTGTGAACGTTTTAGCGCTCAACACTTAGGCACTCTCCCTTTCTTCAGAATCTTCTTCCTTCTCTCTGCTGCTCCTTGAGCTTCATTTCCCTACAAGACAATGTAAATTTTCAACAAGGCTTTCAGAACTTGTACTTGAGGGATTTCCAGGAACTTTTTCATCCAATTAATCACACAAATTGATACTAATTCATGCTGAAAAACCTGATGAACTAGGGGTTTATCAAGGATGTTGATTATAAATTGTAAATCTTGTTGAGGCTAGAGTCATGGAATAGGACCAAACTCACTCAAGATTTTGTGGGGTTTAGAGTGTGTGGGGTCAGGTTACCTCTATTGATAGAGTGACCGGCGATCCCAGTGAATCGAATGATGATTCGATGTGATTACTTATGCATCGAGGCAGTTGAAGCCTCATGGAGAGAACTACCCGACTCATGATTTGGAGTTGGCTGCGATTGTTTTTGCTTTCAAGATTTGGAGGCATTACCTGTTTGGCATGAAGTTTGTTGTGTTCAGTGAACACAAGAGCTTGAAATATTTTTTTGATCAGAAAAAGCTGAACATGAGACATAGAAGATGGATGGAGTATCTGAAGGACTACGACTTTGAGTTGAAGTACCATCCTGGCAAGGCCAATGTGGTAGTTGAAGCTTTGAGTCAGAAATTCGTGAGTCTATCCAGTTTTGACCATGGGTGACTATGACATCATTGAGCAGTTTCGAGATCTGACGGTGACTTCCTTGTTTGGGGGTGCATTTCTCGAAATGGAAATCGTGCAAGTTGAGAATGAGCTCATGGAAAAGATCAAAGAGGCGCAGGTGCAGAGAGAGTGCCTAGATTATGTGAAGAACCAGGACGGTGTGTGCTGGAATGAGGATGGACTGTTGACCTTTCAGAAGAGGATTGTGGTTCCTCGAGGTCCGTTGACTGTTGAGGTGATGACAGAGGCTCACAAGGGCCAGTTTACTGTCCACCCTGGTGCTACAAAGATGTACCAAGACTTGAAAAGGAACGATTGGTGGCCGGGCATGAAGAAGGACATAGTTGTGTTTGTGTCTAAGTGCCTGATTTGCCGAAAGGTGAAGATAGAACACCAGAAGTCGTCTGGTAAGCTTCAACCTCTTGAGATTCCGGAATGGAAATGGGATAGCAATTCCATGGACTTCGTTGTGGGTTTGCCGAAGACTCAGGCTGGTTGCGACTCTATTTGGGTCATTGTGGACAGATTGACCAAGTCTGCCCACTTTCTTCCGGTGAAGGTTGAAAGAAAATGGCCTTGAAGGCCGTAGGCATGTGAGGATGAAAACAAAATTTTCAAAGCGAAATTACACATACCATATCAAGAGACATGCTTTAGGACATGGATGTTACCTTATTTGCTTTCCAAAACTTGAAGATGATCAAGGTGAGGCTTGAAGATACAAGCCCTCTAATGTTGATCCACACCACCCTTTGTCAAGACGGAAGAACTCTTCTTCAAGGCCACCAAGGGAGGCAAGCTAGGCGTCCCTAATGGAGAGGTAGGAGGCAAGGTTTCAAGGTGTTTAGTTGAGTGAATTTTCAGCAAGAAAAAACACAAAAGTGGCGCATGGAATTCACTTAGAAAGTGCTAGGTAATTTTCAAAACTCTCTTAAGAGAAACCTCACAAAAGGATGACCAAAGGAGATGAGAGAATGAGTGAATAAAAATCTGATTTCTTCACTCAAAAATCAGCCCTATGTAGCGCACACTAGGAGAGGAATGAGTGGAGTTGTTGCAAATCAAATCTTGCCAACAACCTCCTATCATATCCTCATGATATCAAGTGCATATCTCAACAAAAATCTGACTTAACAACCATCATATGGCCAACCATATGGTGTGCCCCATTTAGCCTCAAAACAGTCCAGATACGTTGAGCAGTTGCATTCAAACTTAAACCAACTCACTCACTTATTCTCTCAACAAACCAAATCTGATTGGAGCTCATTTGGTTGATCCTATGACCATCACAAGACCCCAAAATCAGCGCCCCAAATCAGCCTTGGATGATGCCCAAAGATCTCCTCTTGATACTTGGGATTTGTTCTAACAAGATCTTATCTTATCCTTTTGTTATGAAACAACTTTTCATAGCCAATTCAAATTCAAACTCAAACATTTAAATTCAAACGTTCAAACATTTAAATTCAAAATTCAAATTCAAAATTTAAATTCTAAATTCTAAATTCAAATTCAAAATTTAAATTTCAAATTTCAAATTTCAAATTCAAAATTCGAATTTCAAAATTCAAATTCAAAATTCAAATTTCAAAATTAAAATTCAAAATTCAAATTTCAAATTTCAAATTCAAAACTCAAAATTTAAATATTTGATAATTAATTTAACTAATTAAATTAATTAGTAATGTCTTGGACCATCCAAGCCCATTACATGATCCATGCGCCCTTTTCCCTTTTGGTGGGCTTCCAAACTTCTTCTCGGGCTAACAACCATTATTAGGCCCAATACCTTTAATGCTAAAATTATCATGACAATAAGGTGTTAGTGTGTGACCCATTAGGCCCAACATAGCCACTGACATAAATGGGCTTGGACCCAACAAGCCCACAACCCATCTAATGACAACACAGAGCACTAGCAATGCTTTGTTGCCCCAGAGCTAGTTAGGTTAATGACATAATCATCCTATTACACATATTTGGTTGCCGTATGTATTTCCTTTCGTCTCGGTTACCTTCCCATTAAACTTAGGGTAAGGAAACGCATCAACCCTTGCGGTTTAGGGTAAGCTTTATTCGAAATAGGGAATCTTCAATTTACTGACTCTAACGGTAGATCATCTCATGATCTCTTTTACTATGCATAGATTCTCGAGTCCTTGTAAATGTCATCCTGATCTCTCCGGTTTACAGATAACCTAATCTCTCATAGAGATTTGACGAATTCCTTCAGCTTATCACCCTAGCCCTGTGCTCTTTCAGGACAAGCCCAACAGTGTACCTATGAGTCTCCATGTTTCAGGCAGACGAGGTATACAGTCAAAGCGTGCCTTCTAGAACACAGTCTAGGTAATAACTTCTAGTCTAAGGAAAGACATACCCAAATATAAAGAGACTACTCTAATAATACTCTCTGTGAGATTTCCTCATAGAGTCTCTTTGTGGGTCTGTTCAGTGCGAGCTATACCCTTATAGGTCCACCCATGACTTTAGCTAAGACATCTCCATATCTATAGCAGATGAGGTCTTTACCTTGTATCCAAATACAAGTAGATAAGTCATGCCAGTCTTACCCGAGATCACTGATCCCCATTCTCAGTGTCTCTAGACTAGGAACATAAAATTAGGAATAAACGTGCAGTATCCTTGAATCCTCATAATCGTGATCTCATCACAGATACTCAAGAAATACATGTTCTATTCCAAGGGGTTTATCCAGTTTATTCATAATATATTAACAATAATATCGAGACAAAATATGAAACAGGATAAAAAGTGCTTATTATTTATTTGCGACAAAAAGGTCCACATCTTATGTCCTTATTTAATTAAAAAGATTGTCTCTAGGACACCCATATACTAACAAAGGTGAGCTTTACTACTGAGTAGTTGGCCAGACTATATGTTCGCGAGATTGTGAGACTTCACGGGGTGCCCGAGAGTATCATCAGTGATAGGGACCCGAAGTTCACATCTCGGTTCTGGGAGGCGCTGCATGAGACTTTTGGTACGCAGTTGACACTGAGTACAACCTATCACCCTCAGACTGACGGACAGACTAAGCAGACCATCCAAACATTTGGGGACATGTTAAGGGCTTGCACCTTGGAGCAGGATTCAACATGGGATAGATACCTACCATTGGTTGAATTTTCGTACAACAACAGTTTTCATGCTAGCCTGGGCATGGCACCCTACGAGGCGTTGTATGGTAGGAGGTGTCGGACTCCTACCTGCGGGTCTGAGGTTGGAGATAAGGAGTTGTTTGGCTTGGACTTTGTCCAAGATACTATCCTGCAGATCCAGTTGATCAAGGAAAAGCTGAAGCAGACGCAGAATCGTCAGAAGAGTTACTATGATGTGAGGCATCGTCCACTGGAGTTCAGTGAGGGTGAGCACGTTTTTGTGAGAATTTCACCTATCACCAGTGTTGGTCGGGCACTCGGAGTGAGGAAGCTGAACCCGCGATTTATTGGGCCCTACCAGATCCTTGGTAAAGTAGGACCTGTTGCCTACCGGCTTGCCTTGCCTCCGAACTTGGCCAACATCCATGACGTGTTTCACGTGTCTCAGCTTCGGAAATATGTAACGGATCCTTCGCACGTGGTGCAACCGAATGATGTGGAGGTTCGGGAGAACCTAAAGACTCCCGTCGGACCACTCAAGATTCTCCATCGAGACGAGAAGCAGTTGAGGAGAAGGATCATTCCGATGGTCAAAGTGAAGTGGACTGGGAGAACACCAGAGGAGTGTACTTGGGAGCGAGAGGACGAGCTTCTCCGGCAGTATCCCGACTTCCGAGACAGGTATGTATCTGATTTTGAGGACAAAATCCTTAAAAAAGTGGGGTGAATGTAAGAACCCGCACCGTTAATTAAGGAAGTTAATTAATTAATTATGTGAAATTAGGAAATAATTACATAATTGACCCTAATAATAATTATGAGGCTTAAATAATTATGGTAAGTGAGTAATAATGCTGAAAGTCGTTTTTCTGACGAAAAGTGCAGATACCGGTTCTGCTACTCGGTATAATTGCGTACCGACGAAGTATCACGAAAAATTATGAAAAGTGTGTATATGTCACTAGAATAATATATAGGACTTGTAAAACGAGTTTCAAGTTAAAATAATGAGAATTGATACTATAACTGATACTGGCTATGGAAAAGCGCGTATCGAAAAAAGTGCTGCGAAAAATAAAATAAAAATATGATAAATCTTAGAAAAATGAGTAGGTTCTGAATCCTAAGTTTGGGATTAAAATGCTAAGCGTAGCTATTAATGCTAATACAGTGTGTTTAAGGCTTAATTGGACTATTTAAGGGCATGACACTCACTTCTAGGTCAGATTATTGTGCCTCCTACGTAGAGTTTTCTGTAGAGCTGCTGCCACCCTCTCTTCCATGGTCTCCTTGCATGGAAAACCTCCAAGCCACCTCCTTTCTTTGATTTCTTCACCTCTAAACAAGTAAACACTTGGGTGTGAGCATTGGTGAGGGTGAAAGGTGTCATCTTCTGAGTTGTGAGCACTGTTTTTGGGGGAGTTGTTGGGCTGAGCTTCTTGTTGGGTGTAGTGGGAGCTTTCTCTTGGGTTGTAGAGGCTTCAAGGAGCCATCTTGTGAAGTAAAAGACTCACCTTGATGCCATTTTCGTGTTGTGGTGAAGTCAGTACCTTGGAGGCTGATTGGTGAGCTCCAAGAGCCATAGTTGCTCTGTTTTGAGCTTGGGTAAGTGTCACCTACCTTTGATCATGAGTTTTAATGGTTAAAAGAGGTGTCTTGACATGCTTAATGAGTTAAACAAGTAACCAACTGATATATGAACCTAGAACAAAATAAAAATGCATGCTTTAACGTTGGAATGGGTTAAAAACCCAACCTTTGGAGTGATATCTCGCGAAATGCAGAATCTGCATTCTGTCGCGAAATATGCGGATATGGATATCCGGATATGGTCTTTGAGATATCCATAATATTGATATCCGGATATGATATCCGGATATGCCCCCGACAAATATCCGGATATTCTGGATTTGCGTGAACAGTAATGGTACTGTTCATACAGAACTGAGCTATGGGTGTGTGGACCCTAGATTGATGAAGTTGGACTTCTGTAATGACTTGTTAAGTTAGAATCTAAGTGAGTAAGGGCTTGTGGCTTTGTGAGAAGCCTAAGTCATGAAACGTAAAAGAGAAGCGTTGTCTTTATGTTATATGTTTATGAGCTATAGTTGTTGATATGATTGCTGGTCCAAATCAGATTGTGATTATGCTGTGTTTGGACTTTGAGCTTGATTGGACTATTGGCTTGGATTATTAGCTTGCAAGGTAAGCTTTCGTGTCCTCGGTTTAGCCATTGTATGTTCCCCCATGGGGGGATGGTTTATATGATGATGTGTTTTCATGTACTGTTTTGTTGAAATGCTATGGAGCTGTTAAGTGCAAACTGCTTATGATATGTATGTGGTGTTTCGCCTAGCCAGGAAGCCATGGGGTGATCCTGGGGGCGGGTACAGCATGGGCTGGTACTGTGTGGGTAATAGACGTATTCCTACACTTCTCTGATCAGTAGAATAGTTATAACACACATGACATGATTATCTGCTGCATTGCACTGATTTTGGAACTGATATTGAATTACTGCTTTTAGAACTTATATTGCACATGTAAGTGAGCTTGGGGTGGAAGATCCTTGAGGACCCCTTGTCTTACTGAGATTTCTTTTTAGAGATCTCACCCCACGTTTGGGGCACATATTTCAGGTTCAGGTAATGCGGGGGTTGAGACCTCTAGCGGCAGGAGGCCAGAGCTTAGCTAATTATATGCTGTTATGCTGCTTATATTGGATGCTGGATATTGACTGTTGCCTTTTATGCTTTTAGCTTCATGATGTTATTGTTGAGACTGTTGTGAGGCTTTGTTGCCTTATTTGGTGAGCATGGGGATTGCTCATGCCACATTGACTTGACTTTATGTTTTGTTGTTTCTAGTTGTAATTAATAATGTATCAGGATATTGTCCGGACTACGTGTTGTAGATCCGTGACTTAGATAATCACATCTATGTTATGAGATATTTCAGTTAGTTGTTGGATTGCAATCACATACAGACGATATTTTGTAATCGGATTTTAATAATCAACTTGGCAAGTATAATGATGTCATAATTGAATAGAAAAAGTTATTCCGCATTTTTATATTAAGCGTGACTTAATACGATGACATGTTAACAAACCGGGTTAACACATGGTGTTACACATTGCACTTTGTTTTCCTTTACCAAGTTTTTAACCCATTGTATATTATGCAAAACTTGACAGCATACAATGTACTCTTTTTCCTTTGCTGGTTTTTTTCCTATTAGATTTTTCTTGGAAGGTTTTAATGAGGCATGGGCTTAGCGCAGTAATGTCCATAAGGGAGTGTTATAAATGGACATTACTACATGAGAATGTTGCAAATGTACACTACTAGGCTTTATCACACTTTATGGGAGATCAAATATTGTAACAACAGACTATAAATAGACTAGAAGATGAGAATATATTTTGTAATCTTCCCCCACCTTCATCTATATATTAAGGTGATATGACTTGTATTCTGATACACTGAATAATATAATTTTTGACTTCTTCTCCGTTACTCTCTTTCTCTCTATCTTGTAACTTTCTTTTCTTGAATTGATTCCATTTATTGACCACTCTTTTCACAACAAAAGTAAAATTATAAGAAATTTTTTAAATTTCTTCCTTTGACTAGATATTAAATGGTATAAAAAGTATTTTAACTTTCTCATGTTATAACTTTTTTATTTTTTTTGGTAATCTTCTCGTGTTATAACTTAACTAGTGATGGGTTCAGCACTTATTAAATAAGAAAAAAAATCTCTACACCTAAATTGAAGATCGAAGGATCACGACATAAAAAAATAATTCTCATGTAACATGATACATATTTTCCCCATAAAAAAATAGTTTCTCAATAGTATTTTTGTCAAAAAATTTTTAAAATAAAGAATGAAACAAATTAAATTAATAATCAAAAGGTCGTTTGATACTTTGTTTTTTTATTAGACAAATATTTTGTTTAGGCAATTCATGGTTTTGTCATTTTGAGCCTCACAACCCTTCTTCTCCGATCTACGGGAAGCTTCTGGAAGAGCAATTAATAATTATATCTCGCTGTCCTTTATTTTTTCAGTTGAACGGCTTTCGTCTCTATTACCCTGGAATACAGCACGGCTTTCGTTGAAGAATCTCCGGTTCTGGTGCTTGTTATTCGTTTGTAACGATCCATTGCTGCTTCTTGATTTTCTTTTGATTTTAAGTTTAAAATTGGTTGATTTGTCGAGGAAGTAGTAAAATGGAGTCTGGAGCACTAGCCTCGTCAGAGAAAGAAGAGCAACAAGGAGCCTCATACACGTATTGGGTTAGGAAAATCACCGAAGATGCAGCACCTTTGCCAGTGCCCCACAAGCTAAGCCAAGAAGATGCTCCCCATTCTCAATCTCAGGCTGCCACGCTTGGTTCAGCTTGGAATCGCGTATGACCTTTTTTTTTTTTTTTTTTTTATAACTTATATAAAAAGAAAAATCGGTCATTCGAAATTTTCACTAACCATTGGATCCCGCTCCTGTGCGATGGTTGTTCAAACGATTTTCAGGTGAGCTAAATCAGTGTATGTAATTTATGTTTATACTTAATATTGCTTGGGTGCATTAGTGTTTTCGGAAGTCAGTGGGTTTTGATTCCATAACTGTTACGATTCTGAGTTTTCAGAGTGAGAGATAGGAAAACAGAGAACAGAAATGAAAAGTAAAAAAAAAAAAAGAAAGAAAGAAAAAGAATTGATTTACAAACAATGAACAAAGCGGAGAGTTCTCCTCCAAGCGTTTACCATGTTTTACAAACTAACAAATCTGAATGACCCTCTCCTTCTTTCCCCTCCTTATAGGCCCCTCCTTTTACAACTCTAACCGCCTAACTAATTGTATAAGTACTTTGTCATGGGTCCTATCAGTAACCTATTGAAAGGATTTCAGCATTACTCTTTTTTTTTTTAAAGGGCAAAGAAGAGTCCCTCTTGTATTACTTCTCGAAGGAGTTTGATTTTATTTTATTTTTTAAAATATATTGTATATAATAAAAATATTGATAACTGATTTCAAGAACTGTAGTATGTAATATTTAATATTAAGGGACATAAAAGTTTCAAATCATTGTGAAAGAATATATGAAATTTATTTAGGGAGAAGTACCATTAAATATTACTTTATGGACAACAATGGTTTAAGTAGTTATAAGCAACAGTCAGACAAGCATTCCAGACTTTTTCTGCAATGTCTCAAATTTTAAAGACAACTTTTTTAATGAATTGACGTATGGAACAGATTGTGGCTGTTGCTTTTATAATGCTTGATAATGGACATTGGAAGGATGATAATGGGAAGAATTAGGTTATTGGACCAATATTTTTTTTTGAAGATAAATATAGAGGTAATGAATAATATCTAGCATGTACACAAACTTCCATCAGTTTTCTGTTTGATCCGATGTGGCTGTGTTATGTATTTCTCGAAAAGGAGCTTTTGGAAGAATTAAATTCAGGAATACAAGTAAATTGTGGCTCTTGCCAACTTGCCAAGTTCGCGAGTGTTACAATCTACTTGATGCATTTTTGTTTTTTAGATATTGCAAATTTTCAAGGAAATGAAGATCTACTTATGCATTTTGCTACACTTAGTTTGGGATTATTTGGATTGTTAAGGATATAGAGTATAAACTATGCTTAGTTGTGTGGTTTTCTTATATCAATCAATCTGAATGTTGCAAAACTAATACAGGCTGGGACATGGGAGGAGAAAAGTCTTAACAATTGGGCGACTCCAAGAATTAAGGTTTTTGTCTTGATATATCCATATTATCTTTTCTTCCTCCTTTTATGATTGTCCATGTGTATCTGTGTCTACGTTTTAACCTTGCATGTGGTTTTGCTGAACTATCTTCGTCTTATTGCATCTCATAATCTTACATAAAGGGTCATGAACTTTCACAGCTAATCACATTCAATGTATTTTCTTTTGAGACTATGGTTAGTTATTCTATGCATTTTTTCAGGAATTGCTTATTTCAATAGGCTCCATACAGTTCTCCTTTGGCAGAGCAGAAGTAGAAGATGTAACGAAATGTGTGGGTGATGTAAGTGTATTATATCATATACTTCTAGACTGCATCTATTTTTGTATTCTAGGACACTGACACATACTACTTTGAGTCTTTTCGGTGCCCTTTAAAAATAGAGGCGGAAAATTCTGGGATGAGCTTTATATGAAACATAGTATTGTAAATATAGAATGTATAATTGTGTAATTATTACAGATTTCTTTTTCCCTTTTATTGGATAGATTATGATATGACAAATTATAGGGATGCTATGTGACAAATTATAGGTCTGATTCACTCCTTATTTGTTTCTCACTTTCTCTAGAATCAACTTTTTATTAGGAAACCAATCAGTCATATTGGTTCATATTACATGAACATTCAAGTAAACAATATTCAGATTCAAAATTCCGAATTTTAACTTGATATTAGAGCCCCTGGTCTTGGAGACTTTGCTTTTGCGAAACCCGAATATGCTTTCATCGTGGCAGCCACCTTCGAGGCGGCCTGTTAGAACAGAGTTCTAAGGAAAGAAAGAAACCAACAAATGTATTTTCTTATTCGATGATAAGCCTCAATGGGTCTCTTGAATTCTTATACAAGACTCTGTAACTAACTCCTATTACAAGCAATGACATACAATAGCTAACACGTGACAGTAGCTTACACACACACGTCAACTTGCACTTGCTTAACACTACTTACAAACTAATACACCAAAGCAACTAACTACTAAACTCCTACTTACAAATACAACAGAGCAACTAACTCCTTACGTGTAACATTACCCACCCCTACAAAATGGACCTTGTCCTCAAGGTCCAAATGAGGTAAAAAAAAAAAAATTAACTCATCTATACCCACATGGTGGAGGCAGTACGTCAAGCAGCTTTTTATTCTCCATGGACAACTCAAAATCAGCAATTGTTCCAGACACAGGGGTTTGGAAAATAGGTTTAGTTAAGAAACCATACTTTTCGGTGACCTTGTAAGGGGCTAGTGTAGATTTGCATGTATCCTTTTTTGTAATCTGCTTTCCAAGTTTCTGTTTTTCGTGAGCAATCTTGAGGTTTGCTTTAAGAGCTTCGGTTGATGAGTTGTTATGGCATGATGTGATCTTGCAATCCTTTATTTGTAACAGCATGGTCTCATTGGCAACCGAACTGACTACCACCGGATCATCTACAAATGACTCTACATGATACTCAGAATGTGATTGAGAAATTTTTTTAGAGGCAGAGCTAACTAATTGATGAAACATTGATCTTTCTGATTGATGTGATTGAAACTGATCAACATTCCTGATTGACCTGAGCTCCAATAGACAATTGTGATTGAAGAACTTTTTGAATGTTAATCTCTCATTAGGATTTCGATGTAAAAGGCTTTTGCAAAGATCCAAGCAATCAAAATGTAGCTCTTTTAAAGCCTTTGGTGGAAAGTGCAGTTCAGTACATGCCAAAATATTTTGAAAAAACTGCAATTGACTATTTCCATCAAATGGCGGCTTCCCAATCACTAGCTGATACAATATTGCACCAACACTCCATAAATTAGCCTTGGCATCATACTTTTGAATTTGAATTATCTCTGAAGCCATGTAATAAGGTGAATCACACAGTGTATCTGCCAACCCCTGGGGTGTGAGAGACCTTGCAAAATCAATATCCCCTATTTTTAGAAAAGAAAATCCTCCAGGGTCCCAATAGAACAAGGGGTCAGATAGCATTATGGACCAAGATCTTGTATTTAGGCTAGGCATTTCATCAAACAAGTGCCTGGCATACTCATTCTTGGCAAGATTGGACAGCAAGGGAATGTTGAAGATCCTCCCAAATTTGGGTTTCATCATTTTCTTCTCAAAGCCAACCTTCGCAAGTGCATACTCAACTAGCTCCATAGAAGGAACAGAGAGGCAAGAAACTAGGACTTAACGACACAAAGAAAATAAAGAAATAGAGAGGCAAAAGACCATATGAAAGAAAAAAGGCCCTTGATATTATTGGCATTGTAAATGAAAAGAAATCCTCCAGGATCCCAAAAGAACAAAGGGTCAGATATCATTACCTTACCAAATAGAAAACATGCATTATTTTTCTTGCAGCATTTATCTGAGGCAAAAAATATGACTTTGAAGTGAGATGTATCATCATGGTCCGTCATTTCAGCAAACACCTGGTGTGCATAACCAGATAATTTCTGCTCATGTGCACTGGATGCTATTGCTTCATGCGCTAAGCGGCTCAACTGAATGAATTGCTCCTTTGTTTTTTTATATCTTCTTGAGCAAGATTCAACTGGTTCTGCAATTCTGAACTCTTTTCAAACCTTGGGGTTTGTGTATCTGGTGGAGAGGAGGTGGGTCTCGGTGAATTCCGCTCAATCGCGGACTCTGAATTCAAAAATCGCGGTGATCGTCCCACAGAGAGATGCAAATTTTGCAAGGGAGATGGTGATTCTGATTCTGAATTCCATAGCTCTTTCTCCAAAAATGAATTCTTTTCCTTCGATTCAGCCATTTTATTATTGGCTTCTTCATTTTCTTCCTCATTCACCTTACTTTCTCCTCCCATTGTGTCCACCATCCGCACCAAAATGCCATTGCCGAAGGACGACTGCTGCAGATCCATCAAATCAAGCGAGTCCACAGCATCAACCGACACCTTCTTGGGAGCATGGTGGATTTTCTTGAAGCAATTTTGATCTTGCGTTGCACTTGCTGTCACAACATCAATACCCAAAATTGCAGCATGAATTTGCTGCAACAGATTATTGATCTTGGAGAACAAAGCTCGATCTTGAATAAGACCTTTTTCCATTCTCGTTAAAAAATATGACAAGTTCACAATGGTGAAAGCACCAATGTTAGAACAGAGTTCTAAGGAAAGAAAGAAACCAACAAATGTATTTTCTTATTCGATGATAAGCCTCAATGGGTCTCTTGAATTCTTATACAAGACTCTGTAACTAACTCCTATTACAAGCAATGACATACAATAGCTAACACGTAACAATACATGTGACAGTAGCTTACACACACACACCCGTCAACTTGAACTTGCTTAACACTACTTACAAACTAATACACCAAAGCAACTAACTACTAAACTCCTACTTACAAATACAACAGAGCAACTAACTCCTTACACGTAACACGACCCATCACTCGAATTATATTCTGGGCATACATTATGCTCGAAGACCCTATTTTTGGGCTTATACAAACTTTAGTCGCTGCCTCCAATGTCTTTCGTTGGCCACCTTCTTTGGCCAGTGACCCCACTGTCACACTTGTTGTCCTTGGAGCATTCATCAATTGAAAGCTAATTGTCGGCAGCCTAGCCACGTGCGTTCACCTGCGCTCCATTCTCCAGCACTTCAATTCCATGAGTTGTGACCAAAACCACTTGTAGATGCGCTTCTAGCCACCATTTTGATCCCCACAAGTGCTCTCTCCTACACTCCATGGTCGAGCCACCTATTGCACCTCCGACAACCTTGTTTGACACTCAAGCTACTCATAGTTTTTCTAAGATCAACTAGCCCATACTTCTCAATCTATCATCCATCTTGACTCACAACACACTCTTAATGACATCCTGATTATGCATCAGACCAACCATCTCATTGGAAAATATTAATTATACTCGTCCAGGTTGTTTTGACTACCCTTTAAGTGTGCTTTAAGTTGAATCATATCGAAGGGCAACCTCCTAACAAGACATATCCCAAGTTCATCGAATGGGATAGTGAAAAATCTCTTATCATGACTTGGCTATGGAACATTCTGTAGAGATATAATAGTTTAACTTTCTAGGTTGAATTGGTTCTTTACACATTCCAAAGGTTAGTTTGGACTACATGTTCTTGCCCATTGCCCAAAATATTTGGGATTTCTTTTGGAAGATTTATTCTATTTAATAGGCATTGCCACTTAATACGAATTGAAAACTAAGATTTTTTCTACCAATCAAGGAACCCTTTATGTGATTGACTATTATGACATTCTCAATGGCTTGTGGATCGAGTTGGACTATTATCATAATCTCAAAATGGAGTGTAGCAAGGATGGTGCCACATTGTACAACTTTGTTGAATAGGATTAGATATTTGAATCTCTCTTCGGGGTAAATTTTGAGTATGACATTACTAGGGTTCAAATTCTTGGGAGAGGAAAAATCTTGACACTTTCTGAAGTGCTTTTGTGGGAATTTCATGTAACTTAGGAGTTATGGGCTTAACCCATATAGCTTTTGTTGTTTTATTCTTTTACCCTTATGTCTTTGTTATATTTGTAAACTCATTCCATTTGTCAAATGATGAATAAAACATAGTTTTCACATGGTATCAAGAGCTCTCATGTCCTGAGAAAGCCCTGTAAATAACCTTGAGATACACCACCCCAAAAGCTAGCTCAAAGGGTGGGAGTGCTCAAGGCCTTATAAACTCCACATTAGTTGCACATACAACCAATGTGGGACTATATATCTCAACACGCCCCCTCACACAAGAGCCCATTGGGCTTGAAGAGTGGATGATGCAACCGGCCCAGCCTACCTGTGCTAAGAAGTTCCACAAGAGAAAGTGGGGGACGGCGAGGCTCTGATACCATGTAAAGAACCTTGAGATACACCACCCCAAAAGCTAGCTCAAAGGGTGGGAGTGCTCAAAGCCTTATAAACTCCACATTAGTTGCACATACAACCAATATGAGACTATATATCTCAACAAGCCCAACCACCATCAAAACAAAAAAACCAGCCGGAAAACTGAAAAAACAGCACTGTCAAGGCTTTTTTTCTTTCATTCAAAGCCCTAAAGACAAAGTAAGGCTACCAATCACTGTATAAGTCCACAACCGGTTGAATCCCATCCTGTCACCACCGTCAGCTGCCACTGGAAAATTTTTCCGGTGACTTTTCCAGCAAAACCAGTACCATCAAAATCAGAAAGAGCTGATCCATAGGTTCCAAGAAGGCCCACCAGATTCTAACCACCCAGGTGTCGCCATGCGCCGGAAGCAGATCGGCACGTCAGCCCCACGCGCAGCTTTCCTTTGGTGCGTGAAAGCCATGCGCCACCCTGTCCGGTCCTGTTCCGGTTCGAACTGGTCTCGTTCGGTTCGTCTTCCTCTTTCCTATCTGTTTGAGGGTTCGAATTAGTGTTTGGAGACACTTTTTTCTGGGTATCCCATAGATGAAAATAGTGGAGCTTTAGCGCACTATACTGCATCAATAGCGGGTAGGGGCACTCAGCCGCAACATGACACTACGATTTACAATGGTGGCCATAGCGGCTGCAATTTAAAGTAGCGTTTCGCAGTCGTAGTGGCCCAATTTCCACCCAACAAGGGAGGGAGAGGGTTTTTTTTATGTTATGTGTATTATTGACTAATAATTTAATTTTAACAGTAGAATGGACTCTCATCCTTTTTTATTTCTGAACCCTATCTCTCTTATGATCTATTTACTTCAAATCTCGATCTACAAAGGTGCAACGGTGTCTCTGTTTCATTTCTCTTTTTCTCTCATTTTCCAACTTTGATATCTCTTTCCTACCTATTTTCTGGCAAGCCCACAACAACATAATCTCTCTGACTACGACACAATGTTGATCTCTCACTGATTTTTTTTTTTACCTATGACATATTCCTTGTCTCTCTTGCTATGTTTGCTTGAAGAAAGAATAGTCCCATCTGTCCCTCTCACTCATTTTGTGGCAAGTCAAGCCCAAAAACCATCTGCAGTTGTTCCCTTCTCCAATAGTCCAATGTGTATTATTTATATATATTAATATGAGTATATGATTAATCTGATTTGATTTCTTTCTTTGCTAATTTTTTTGAATAAGTCAAATTAATAATTAATGTATTATTATTTTATATTAAATAATATATATTTTATATTGTATTTCACATAATTGAACTTCACAGTAGCGGCTATATCAGCTACCTGCTTTACCACTATAGCATTTTTAAGGTTGCCTACTACTGGCCACTACGTGCAACTGATAAGTATGGGGTATCCTTTTCTCTCATGGCTTTTTCCATCGACTCTATCGGCAACTCTTTAGCTCCCAACTCGCAGGTCTATGGTGAAAGTCAATCCTTACGGATAACTAATCACAAGTTGAATGGAAAAATCTTCCTCCAATGGTCTCAATCACTTCAATTGGTTATTAGAGGAAGGGGCAAGATGGGTTATCTCACGGGAAAGGTTAAAGAATCTCCTGAAAATGATCCAAAATATGAAGATTGGGAGATCAGCAACTCTATTGTCATGGCTTGGCCGACTAATTCTATGGAGCCTTAAATTAGCCGCACTTATTTGTTCCTTAAGACAGCTAAGGAGATTTGGGATGCTGTAAAAAGGAATTATTCGGACCTAGAAAATGCCTCTCAAGTGTTTTGAGATCAAGAATAAACTATAAGAGTTGCGTCAATGAGGCATGTTTGTCATTGAATATTATATTGAACTGCGGAATTTGTGGCATGAACTTGATCTTCACTATGAGACTGATCTTGGAGACTTGGTAGCTGACACCAAGTTTCAGAAACATATGGCAAAGGAGAGACTTTATGAATCCTTAGCTGACCTCAATCGAACATTTGTTCTTGGCTCTTATTAAGGGGAAGTTATTTTAATTACAACATGTTTGATCAATGGTAACACCTTTTGACCTCTCTTTTTTCCATCTATTCTTATTATACAAAATCTTCCATCTCATGTTTTAACCACAACATGTTTGATCAATCGGTAACACCTCGAGTTGTTGAGTGTTTCCTTTGTTCATATTTAGTAACAACACTGTAGCAAACTTGATCCTTGAGTTTGGTAAGTGATTCTTCTTGAATTACACCCCTGATAGAAAGGGATAAAATGCTACCGTCCTTTAATTCACCATTTCCTTGTTTCCCTGGTAGATACCTTTTTTGAAGATAAGTCCTCTCATCCTCACTTTTAGGAGGAAAGCATTTCAGAAGTTTCGTTTGAGTCCTAGTCTACTATATTTGTGACAAGTTTGGTGCCTATGACATAGATGCACCAGCTTGAGGGGGAGTGCTAGGATATTATCTAATTAATATATAATTGTATTTGATTTGTATTTGGTTGTGTCTGTTAGAATAGATATGATTAGATATGATTAGATTACTTCCTATATATAAATATTTTTTTGGATTAGTTCTGGGCTTCTCACTTAAGTCCATTAGGGTCTCTATATATTGTAACTCTTTGTATCAGATTAATTTACAACATATTATTTCATATTCAAGTTGGTATCAGAGCTCTATTGTTTTGGGGACCCTCGCTTTCGCTTAAAACTTCGTTCTCGCTTTAAAACCTAAGCCCATTACTTAGGAATTCTCTTTTCTTTGTCGTGCGTCCTTCTGGCAAGCCATACAGGGCTGTAAGCTCCTTTTGAATAATTTCCGAACGCGTCAGCACCTTTGACAGCCACCGGAACCGCCGTCCAGCACTGTTCAGGCCGCCAGAGAAGTTTTCCGACGAGTTTTCGAACCAAACCACACGTGATCGAGAGCCTCTCCTCCCGGCGACCAAGTCTGTGGAAGTCCGATCACCATCGCAGCCGTCACGCGCCGTCTTTCTCCTCTGCGTGTGGTGCTCATGCGCCACCTTCTGCCGACGCGTGTGCACTGTTCCGGTGGAATTTTTCGGCCGTTCTTTGACAGAAAAGCTCGTCCTCTCCTCCCCTTTCCAGATCTGTGATTGGATCTTTGTGGGTCTAACTTTTTGTGCGCGCCTCTTCTTCTTCTTGATTTGTGATCAGGTTCGTTCCTATTTACTCGGTTTATACCCTTGTGATTTAATATAATGGCAGCAACTTCTCCTGTTCATTCAGAGGTCAATTCTCCCTCTTGTCCTGTCAAAAGTTCTCCTAATATCATCTCCACCAATGTTGGGCCCATTACCTCTTCAAAGTTGAAGGGTTCTGTTAATTACAATAACTGGGCCACCTCTGTTCGAGTTTGGTTCTTTGGACAGGGACATGGGAACCATCTCATGACTAAATCTACTGATGTTCCTAATGAAGAAAAATCTTATTAGGAAAAGATTGACAACCAGCTTCTGAGTATCCTTTGGCAGTCTAGTGATCCAGTCGTCTTGGACATTTTCTATTCTTTTCAAACTTGCACTGAAGTGTGGGAGGAAGCAAAACACCTCTACACTAATGATGTTCAGCAGCTCTATTCCATCATGTCTCAGTTTATGGATCTGCGCAAATCATCTGACACTCAGATGGAGACATATGTTGGCAAAAGTCGATCTTTGATGCAGGCATATTTGGATATGTTGCCCTACCTTACTGATGCTTCTGCATATCGAAAACGGGTGGAACGTCTCTTTATGGTTGCCACACTTTCTGGTCTCCCCGAAGAATATGATAATGTTCGGGATACTATCTTGACTAGTGGGGATCCTGATCTATCAATGACGTATCAGCGTCTTCTGAATCTTAATAAGAAATCTGCTCCTGCATCGTCTGCTGTTGTTGATTCCACCGCTCTATTTTTTCGTACTGACTTTCGCGGGAACATTGGAGGTGGACGTGGTCGTGGTAGAGGCCAGGGAGGACGTGGCCCAGGAGGACGTGGTCAGCGAACTCGTTGTCATTATTGTCAGCAACTTGGTCATTATGAGGAACGTTGCTACATAAAGTATCCTCACCTGCAACCTTCACATGCTGCTAATATAGTTCGATCGGATATTGCTTCAAATGGTATAGTCTCTCTCCCCTCTGAAAACTATGCAGCACTCCAGACCCTTCTCAGGAAGGCCTCTGCTTCAGAAACTGGTAATCCCGTTGCTTGTGTTTCTTATTCTGCATCACTTGGTCCTTGGATATTTGACTCAGGTGCTACTGATCACCTCTGTGGTAATAAGGAACTCTTTTCATCCCTTACATATTCTGATAATTTACCCTCTTTTACTCTTGCTGATGGAACTAAGGCCTCTGTTCATGGGATTGGACAAATCTGTCCAACCTTCTCATTGACCTTGACATCTGTCTATTACATTCCTGACATCCCTTATAATTTAATATCTGTTAGTAAATTGATAAACTCTCTTAACTATATTGTCACCTTCTCAAACCATTCTGTTTCTGTGCAGGATTTGGGTACGGGGAAGACGATTGGAGTGGGCCGTGAGTCACGGGGTTTGTTCTACCTGGTTGTGCCGAGTCCTTCAGTTGCTTGTTCTCTCATAGAATCTCCACAACTCATCCACAGTCGCCTCGGGCATCCTAGTCTTTCAAAATTGCAGAAGATGGTTCCTCTGTTATCCGGTCTTCAGACTTTAGATTGTCAGTCATGTCAGCAAGGGAAGCACATACGCTCCTCCTTTGCTAATCGAGTCAATAAACGAGTTGATGCTCATTTTTCAATTATTCATTCAGATATTTGGGGTCCTAGTCGTAGTGTGTCTGTTTTAGGTTTTCGGTATTTTGTTACCTTTATTGATGATTTTTCACGTTGTACTTGGATTTATTTAATGAAAAACCGTTCTGAGTTATTTTCTATTTATCAAAAATTTTCTGCTGAAATTCATACTCAATTTGGTGCTTCTATTCGTATTATACGTAGTGATAATGCTAAGGAATATGTTTCTGTTGACTTTTCTAATTTCTTAGCCACACAGGGTACTTTACACCAAACTACTTGTCCTCACACTCCACAACAAAATGGAGTAGCTGAACGTAAAAATAGACATCTCATTGAGACTGCACGAACTCTTCTTATTCACATGCATGTTCCTCTTCACTTCTGGGCTGATGCAGTCCTTGCCTCTTGTTTTCTCATCAACCGTATGCCTTCATCTGTGCTTAATAATGACATTCCTTATAACTTATTGCTTCCAGATGTTCCTCTCTATCCTCTATCCCCACATGTCTTTGGTTATACCTGTTTTGTTCATGATCTCACTCCTGGTAAGGACAAGTTAACATCCAAAGCCTTTAAATGTATTTTTCTTGGTTATTCTCGTCTTCAAAAGGGTTATCGTTGTTATTCTCCCGATCTTAAGCGTTACTTTGTTTCCGCTGATGTCACTTTGTTTCCGCTGATGTCACTTTGTTTCCGCTGATGTCACTTTTCTTGATCAACATCCCTTTAATACTATCCCATCTCAATTGTCACAGGTTGATCATGTTCTTCCTGTTCCTTTTTTTGACTTGTCTTTGCCAGCTGCAGGTGCTTCTATTCCAGATGAGCAACCTATTGCTTCCATACCTGAGGACTGTCCACTTCTCACCTATCAGCATCGCAAAACTGTGCCTCCTGTCAACTCGCCTCTTGCTGACTCATCGCCCACTGCTGTTGATTCTTCCCCTCCGGCTCCTTCACCAGAGGCTCTTCCCATTGCTCAAAGAAAAGGTACATGTACTACTCGTAACCCTTATCCTCTTTATACCTTTTTGAGCTATGACCGTCTTTCTCCACCTCATTTCACCTTTGTTTCTAGTCTTTCTTCTGTTTCTATTCCTAAGACCACAGGTGAAGCACTTTCCCATCCAGGGTGGTGCCAAGCGATGCTTGATGAGATGACTGCACTTCATTCCAATGGCACTTGGGACCTTGTTTCTGCTCCTCCAGAGAAGTCTACAGTTGGTTGTCGCTGGGTTTTTCCTGTGAAAGTTGGACCTGATGGCCATGTTGATCGACTCAAGGCACGTCTAGTTGCAAAGACTTTTACTCAAATCTTTGGCCTTGATTATAGCGATACATTCTCTTCGGTCGCTAAGATGGCGTCAGTTCGTTTATTTCTTGCTCTTGTTGTTGTTCGTCACTAGCCACTCCTTCAACTTGACATCAAAAATGTCTTTCTTCATGGTGATTTACATGAAGTTTATATGGAGCAACCACCTGGTTTTGTTGCTCAGGGGGAGTCTGGGAAGGTGTGTCGTCTTCGCAAATCTTTATATGGTCTCAAGCAGTCTTCTCGGGCATGGTTCAGTCGCTTCAGTTCTGCTTTTCAAGCGTTTGGCTTAATTCACAGTAAAGTTGACCATTATGTATTTTATAGGATCACATCTCTTGATAAGTGCATCTATTTGTTAGTCTATATTGATGACATCATTCTCACCGGGAGTGATCAAGCTGGAATTCGTCAGTTAAAACAATATTTATTCAGTCAATTTCAAACAAAGGACCTCGGGAAGCTGCGTAAATTCTTGGGAATTGAGGTAGCACAATCTAGACAGGACATTTCTATCTGTCAAAAGAAGTATGCCTTGGATATCCTAGAAGAGACTGGTATGTTGGGGTGTAAACCAATTGATACACCCATGGATCCCAATGTCAAGTTATTGCCCGGACAGGGGGAGCCGTTATCTAATCCTGGTCGTTATCGGAGGCTGATTGGGAAGCTCAATTATCTTACTGTGACTAGGCTAGACATTTCTTTCGCTGTTAGTACGGCTAGTCAGTTCCTTGATTTCCCTTGTGATTCTCATTGGGATGCAGCTGTGAGGATCCTCCGATACATCAAAGGAGCACCAGGAAAATGTTTGTTGTATTCGGATCAGGGAAATACAGAAATTTGTGGTTATTCAGATGCTGATTGGGCAGGATCACCCTCAGACAGACGCTCTACTTCTGACTATTGTGTCTTCTTTGGAGGAAACTTAATCTCTTGGAAGAGCAAGAAACAACCTGTTGTTGCTCGATCTAGTGCAGAAGCTGAGTATCGTGCAATGGCAATTACTACATGTGAGTTAATCTGGTTAAAGCAGTTGATTTAGGAGCTTCATCTTTGTGAACAGAAACAACCCTTGACACTCATTTGTGATAATCACAACCCATGACACTCATTTGTGATAATCAAGCTGCGCTACATAATCCTGTATTTCATGAGAGAACCAAACATATAGAGATTGATTGTCACTTCATTCAAGAAAGGATTCAGTCAGGAGAAATCAAGATAGTTTTTTTCAACTCTAATGATCAACTAGCGGATGTCTTCACTAAAGCTCTTAGAGGTCCTCGGGTTGAATACATTTGTAGCAAGCTTGGTGCTTATAATATATAGGCACCAGCTTGAGGGGGAGTGTTAGAATAGATATGATTAGATTACTTCCTATCTGTAAATATTCTTTCGGATTAGTTCTGGGCTTCTCACTTAAGCCCATTAGGGTCTCTATATATTGTAACTCTTTATATCAGATTAATACACAACATATTATTTCATATTCAAGTGATTCTTCTTGAATTACACCCGGGATAAAATGCTACCGTCCTTCAATTCACCATTTCCTTGTTTCCCTGGGAGATACCTTTTTTGAAGATAAGTCCTCTCCTCCTCACTCTTAGGAGGAAAGCATTTCAGAAGTTTCGTTTGAGTCCTAGTCTACTATATTTGTGACAAGTTTGGTGCCTATGACATAGATGCACCAGCTTGAGGGGGAGTGTTAGGATATTATCTAATTAATATATAACTGTATTTGATTAGGATCTGGTTGTGTCTAATTCGGATGTAATTATTGTAATTGATTCTCACATCAATCTATAGAGGGCGTGTGGTTACTGGTTTGATTAGACACACGACTATTTTCACCAGCTTAGATTTCTTAGTTACATAGTTGTGTACCTGCTCTTTACAAGTTTATGTGCCAAAAAGAAAATGAAAGGAAAGGGATTTTGAATACTTTTTGCCAAAACAATCATACATGTATATGATGGATTGATATTTCATGATTGTAAATTTCTTAGGCATTCATGGTGATAGTTCGGAACAAGAAACGTGTCGGTTACACATATGAATTGACCTTAAAAGTCAAAGGTAAATCACTATCAACCATTTCTGTTCAGCGCTTCAATACAACTGTCTGTTTTTATTTTGCAGTTCAATCTATTACTTTGTATAAGCCATGCTGATTCGCAAATGGTAGCAGGGGAATGGATTATTCTAGGAGAGAAGAAGTTGGTTGGGGGTAACATAGATGTCCAAGAGTTCTCATTTGGTGAACTGGATGACTTGCAGGTATTTCTTAACATATTCATTTAAATATTTTTGAGGCAGAATAAATCGAAAAGGGCTTAATGGGAATTAGACCAAAATATGTGTAAAGAACCTTGGTAGTTGCACATACAACCAATGTGGGACTATATATCTCCACAATATGGCATTTTCTTTTTTTTTGAATATCAGAAAGTTTAAGTGGGATTAGACACTGGTATCCCACTAGGGTCAGGGAAGACCCCCCAACCTCTTTGAGGATTTCTGGGAGAGATTACATATTACCCACCAACAAAGTCCTCACATCGACTAGCGGGGTTTGAACCCACGCCCTTGAGAGGTATGGACCAAACCCTTAGCCAACTGTGTCCATCTTTGTTGGCAAATATGGCATTTTCTTTTTATTCTTTTATATGACATTTCAATTTTCTATGGGAGTTAGACCAAGTTACACTTGAGTATGGGAAGAGTTTAGTTGATTGATACTTTACTTTCTTCAAATAATTTAGTTGATTAATACAGTAATTCTTCAATTTTTCCGGTCATAGGCCATATTTTGGAATTTTGTTATTTACAGGGATGTGATGAATAAACTTTTGAATATGTTAAGCAATTAAAAGAATAATAATTAAATAAATATTATGGAAACAACTTCTATTGGAGACCTTCTGGAGTTTCCTAGCACACTTGGCTAAGTTAAAGAAGTTTTTCTCACCTCCGCAAAGTCAAAATTTTGTCATCATGGCTAATTTGATTATTCCCTTGTTTGGGTTTCAATCCATGATAAAAAAGTAATTGAAAAAGATAAATTAAGACAACTAATAACCAAGCAAAAAGGTTTAAAATTAACACCAAACAATAAAACTCATAAAAAAAAAAATCATAAGAATGAATTAAGTAATAGTATTAAATCCCAGGCTACCTCTCATTTTCTTTCTAAACGAAAAAAAGGAAACTGAGGTAAAGAGAATGAAAGCTCTTTTATATATATATATATATGTATATATATATATATATATGCTTTTATTGCAGACAAATTTTTTCTGCAACTCACATAAAAGTGAGTTGGTCCCATTATAATAGGAGAAAGAAAAATATAATGTGACCAACTCACTTTTATGTGAGTGTAGCACAAAAAAAATTTAACTACCCCTCAAGCCGAGGAATGTATATTCAAGACATCAGCTAGTTGGTGACTAGAAGGAATATATGAAGTAATGAACAATCCACTATCTAGCTTCTCTTTGATGAAGTGGCGGTTGATCTCAATATACTTCATTTGGTCTTGTTGGACAGGATTATGTACTATAGTGATGATGGATTAATTATTTCAGAGTAACTTCATAGTTCTTTCAAATTTTATACTGAGATCATCTAGAATAATTTTCAGTCGTAGCAGTTTACAAATACCTTGGGTCATGGCTCGAAATTCTGCCTCTGCACTAGATCTAGCAACCACATTTTGCTTTTTACTTCTCCATGTTATTAGGTTTCCACAAAGAAACATACAATAGCCCGAGGTAGGTTGTCAATCAGTCACTTATCTAGCATAATCAACGTTAATCAACCAGAGGCAGCCCGTGTTACTATAGCGTTAACTTGCTTGTGAGCAACGATTGAGACAATGCTGCACACGTCGTCAAAAACAACAGTTGAAACTTTCCGGTGTGTATGCAGACGCGTTGAGCAGTTTTGCTATGCAAGGGTGTTGTAGAAATGTAGATCTAGAAATTCTAAGTGAAAAAGTTGCTTTCTTGACCAAAAATGTCGGGGGTAAAGTTTTCCGGTGGCGGTCAGTGACAGTTAGTGATAAGAAGTTGAGGCACGATAGTTGCGCTAGAGGATCTGCCCTAAAGGCATAAAGAAGGATCCGCAGAAAAGGCGGTGGCTACAGAAGCAAAAGGCTCCCAGATCGAGATCTCTTATATCAAATTGAAAAGAGAAAAATTGGAAAATAATATTCAAAAAATTGCACAAAGGAATACGATATATAGAGATACTAATGGGCCTAAAGGAATAAAACAAAATCCTAAAAAATAAGGAAACAAATCATAACAGATATTTTTCATATTTACAATTATATATATATATATATATAATAATTAAAAGGAAAGAATTGTATATTATTAAATTGTGTGTATAACTGTACAAGAATTCTCTATTTAAAGTGACTAAAAAGATCTAATGGGCTAAGCCTAAATAAGCTTCTAGAGTATTCTAACAAAATAGTGATACAAAATAATGATCAGATAAATAATTCTAATATTTACTATATTCCCCCTGAAGCTGATGAATGAATATTTATCATTCTCAGCTTGTTAGTAAGAATTATTTTCAATTTACCAAAAAATTTGAACTGAGATAAATACTCAATTTGGTGCTTCTATTCAAATTTTGCGCAGAGATAATGCAAAAGAATATGTGTCCTTGAGTTTTCTAATTTTTTGGAGAAACGTGGAACGTTACACCAGACCACTTGTCCACACACACCACAACAAAATGGAGTGGCCGAACGTAAGAATCGACATTTGGTTGAAACTGTTTGTACCCTACTAATACATATAAATGTTTCACTTTGTTTTTGGGCAGATGCTATAATCACCTCTTGCTTTCTCATCAATCGCATGCCCTCTTCCGTACTCAATAACGAAGTTCCACGTAGTGTTTTATTTCCAGGAGCACCTTCCTATCCTCTACCTCCACATGTATTTGGATGTACCTGCTTTGTTCATGATCTTACTCCAGAAAAAGATAAATTACATCCAAAGCCTTCAAGTGTATTCTCCTTGGATATACTCGTTTTCAAAAAGGGTATCGTTCTACTCTCCTGATCTCAAGCGTTATATTGTCTCGGCTGATGTCACTTTCCTTGATTAACAACCTTTTCATTCTATCCCATCTCAGATAACACAAGTTGATCAAGTTCTTTATGTTCCTTGTCTTAATTTGTCTTTACCAGTTGCAGGATACTCTATCCCGGAGGAGCGGCCCCTTGTCTCCATCCCTGAGGACCGTCCTTTTCTCACCTATCAGCGTCGTCAGACTGCGCCTCCTGCGGATTTGACCCTTACTAACTCACCGCCTGCTGCTGTCGACTCTTCCCCTCCGGATCCTCCATCAGAAATTACTCCCATTGCCCTTCGCAAAGGTATTCGATCCACTCATAACCCTTATCCACTTTATAGTTTCTTGAGTTATGATAGACTTTCTTCACCACATTTTACTTTTGTTTCTAGTATTTTGTCTGTTTCTATTCCTAAAACCACAGGTGAAGCACTCTCTCATCCGGGTTGGCGTCAAGCAATGATTGATGAAATGCAAGCACTTCACTCCAATGGCACATGAGATCTTGTTCATGCTACTCCTGGAAAGTCAGTTGTCGGTTGTCGATGGGTATTCACTGTCAAAGTTGGTCCTGATGACACTGTTGATCGCCTCAAAGCTCGTTTGGTGGCCAAGGGATACACTCAGATATTTGGTCTTGACTATGAGGATACTTTTTTTCCTGTTGCCAAGAGGGCATCTGTTCGCCTATTTCTTGCACTTGCTGCCATTCATCAATGGCCTCTTCTACAGCTTGATATCAAAAATGCATTCTTACATGGTGACTTGCAAGAGGGAGTATATATAGAGCAATCACCAGGTTTTGTTGCTCAGGGGGAGAATTCTGGAATGGTATGTAAGCTTCGTAAATCTTTATATGGCCTGAAGCAGTCCCCTCGGGCTTGGTTTAGTCGCTTTAGTTCTGCTGTTCAATCCTTTGGCTTAACCAAAAGTAAAGCTGATCATTCTGTCTTCTATAGGCATAGCTCTTCTGGCCAGTGCATCTATCTTCTGGTCTATGTTGATGACATCATTACTACTGACAGCGATCAAGTTGGGATTGATCAGTTAAAGAAGTACTTATTCAATCAGTTTCAGACCAAAGATCTTGGCAAACTTCGATATTTCTTGGGATCGAAGTGGCACAGTCTAGGCAGGGCATCTCCATTTGTCAGAGGAAGTATGCACTGGATATCCTATATGAGACTGGTATGTTGGGATGTAAACCTATTGATACACCTATGGATCCTAATGTTAAGCTGTTACCCGGACAAGGGGAGCCATTGGCAGACCCTGGTCGTTATCGCCGATTAGTTGGAAAGTTGAATTATCTTACTGTGACAAGACCAGACATCTTTTTTGCAGTTAGTGTGGCAAGTTAATTCCTCGACTCTCCTTGTGACTCCCATTGGGATGCAGTTATCAGGATTCTTCGATATATTAAAAGAGCACCAGGAAAAGATTTATTATACACAAATAAAGGGAAAGGTATCTAGTTATTCAGATGTTGACTGGGCAGGTTCTCCTTCAGACAGACGATCTACCTCGGGGTATTGTGTTTGTAAAGAACTAATTCAACTCAAAAGCTTAAGCTAGTGGGTGAGGGCTTTTTAATGGTTTTATATATCTCAACACGCCTTCTCACACAAGACCCCACTGGGTTTGAAGGGTGGACAATGCACAGGCCCACCTACCTGTGCGAACAAAGAAATTCCACTTGAAAGAAAGTGAGAGGCGGCGAGGATCGAACCCGGGACACGAGGCTCTGATACTATGTAAAGAACCTTGAGATACACCACCCCAAAAGCTAGCTCAAAGGGTAGGAGTGCCCAAGGCCTTATAAACTCCACATTAGTTGCACATACAACTAATATGGGAGTATATATCTCAACACGCCCCCTCACGCAAGAGCCCTTTGGGCTAGAAGCGTGGAATTGCAAAGGCCCAATTTTTGGTTTACCTTTTTGTGCTTTTTATTTTAATTCCACTTTAAAGTGGGGGGCGGTGAGGATCGAACTTGTGACCTTGTAGTCACTCAAGCTCTGATACCATGTAAAGAACTAATTCAACCCAAAAGCTTAAGCTAGTGAGTGTGGGCTTTTTAATGGTTTTATATATCTCAACAGTGTTCTCCTCGGAGGAAACTTGATCTCTTAGAAAAGTAAGAAGCAAACTGTGGTCGCAAGGTCAAGTGCAGAGGCAGAATATCGGGCAATGGGAAATGCAACATGTGAGCTCATCTGGCTAAAACAATTGCTTAAGGAACTACATCTCTGTGAACAGCAGCCCATGAAGCTCATTTGTGACAATCAAGCAGCATTGCATATATCCTCTAACCCAGTCTTTCATGAGAGGACCAAACATATAGAAATTGACTGTCACTTTGTTAGAGAGAAGATTCAATTAGGAGAGATAGAAACAACATTTGTCAATTCCAGTGATCAACTTGCAGATATTTTCACTAAGGCTCTGAGAGGTCTCCGAATAGATCGTATATGTAACAAGCTGGGAGCTTATGATATATACGCACTTGCTTGAGAGGGAGTGTTAGAAATAATATAATATTAAATAGCATTGTATTATTTATTATTCTGTTATTCTAGCAGGTTATTTGGGCTTGGCCCATTAGGTCATTTAACCTCTTTAAATAAAGGTCTTTTGTACAGTTCTATACACAATTGAATACAATATATTAATACATTCTAATTCTTACCTTCCTGAGAATGTTTAAAGAAAAGTGTATGATTCCCTTGACTTTGCTTGTACCCCAATGAAAGCATAACTTTGGTAAATCTTCCAAACCAAACATGCAGTGATTGCTTCAAGCCATACAATGCCTTCTTTAACTTGCAAACTTTGTTATCTCCATTTGTAGAGTTAAATCTTGGTGGATCTCCATTAAACCTCCTCTTCTAATTCGCCATTGAGGAAGACATTTTTCACATCAAATTGTTTCAAATCCCAATTAAAATGAGCAGTGAGGGACAATAGAACTCTTACAGTTTTCATTTTGGCCACTGGAGCAAATGTTTCTTCGTAATCAATGCCTAGGTCTGTGTGTACCCCTTGGCAACCAGTTGAGCTTTATACCTTTCAAGAGTTACATCAGAATTATACTTCGAAGTATACACCCATCTGCTCTCTACTGCCTTTTTTCCATTTGGCCTGCCAACAACTTCCCATGTATTATTCTTCTCCAATGCATTCATCTCGTCATGCATGGCTTGAACCCAATTATTATCTTTTAATGCTTCATGGACTGATTTTGGAATTGAAATGGAGTCAAGTGCTATAATAAAACTTCTATGCTTCATAGAGAGATTCTTAGATGAGACAAAATGAGAAATAGGGTGTTGGGTAGACCTTTTCCCTTTTCTTACAGCAATGGGTAAGTCAATAGAATTAATATCAGGCTCAGGAATAAAAGAAGTAGTATATTCAGTACTTATCAGTGGTTCAGGCAATTGCAGTTGCTGGTGGGGCAGTTTGGGTTGTTTCTTCCTTTGGTACAATAGTTTGGGTGTCCCAGCTTTGCGTACTTTCTATCTATCGATTGGAGGCATGTCACATGAGGAGTCAGATGAATTTTCAACCTCAGCAACTAAGTCTTCCTTCTCATTGTCAGGTAGTGTAACTACTGGGGTAGGAAATGATGTAGGTAACGAAAAGAGAGCCTCAGACTCGAAGAAAATGGATGAAGCTTCTATCTTGTTCTCCCCTTGAAGATGAGGGTGTAGAAAGTAGGACTCAGATTCATGGAAGCTAACATCTATAGAGACGAAGAATTTACGACCTGAAGGGTGGTAATATTTGTATCCTTTCTTGTTGGGAGCATAACCAAGGAAGACACACTTAAGGGCTCTAGGCTCTAATTTACTTCGATGTTGTTTATGGATATGGACAAAGGCAACACATCCAAAACGAGACTGGAGACTCTACATAATTGGAACAAAAGAAAAAAAAGAGGTCATGAGATCCACAGGACTTACGTGGCCACGCATTCTGGAAGGTAAGCAATTGATCAAATAGGTTGTGGTTAATACAGTTTCTCCCCAATAAGAGTTGGGTACAAATGTCTGAAACAATAATGCTCTGGTGACTTCAAACAAATGTTGATTTTTTCTTTGAGCAACTCCATTTTGTTGAGGGGTATCCACGCATGTGAGTTCATGAACCATTCTTTTATCTTTAATAAACTGGGAAAGACGCTGATTAACATATTCGGTACCATTGTCTGATCTCAAGCGTTTAATACTTTTACCAAACTGGGTTTCAATCATATGATAAAACTGGATAACAATTGTTACCTCTGTTTTTTCATCAAGAATATCCATGTTATCCGAGTATAATCATTAATAAAAGAGACAAACCACTTAGCACCAGAAACATTAGGGACGTTGGAAGGTCTCCAAACATCAGAATGAATAATAGACTAGAATATAAAATAATAGAAGAATAATATGTTGTGTATTGATCTGTGTCAGAGAGTTACAATATATAGAGACCTTAATGGGCTTAAGTGAAAGGCCCAAACCTAATCCTAATACAGTCAGGATACAGTCAGAATATTTACGGATAAGACGGAATCCAATCATATCTAATCATATCTAATCATATCATATCTAATATTCTAACACTCCCCCTCAAGCTGGTGCGTATATATTATGAGCACCAAGCTTGTTACAAATGTATTCAACCCGAGGACCTCTAAGAGCTTTAGTGAAAACATCCGCTAGTTGATCAGAGGAGTTGACGAAAGCAGTCTTGATTTCTCCTGACTGAATCTTTTCTCGAATGAAGTGACAATCAATCTCTATATGTTTGGTCCTCTCATGAAAGACAGGATTAGAGGATATATGTAGTGCAGCTTGATTATCACAGATGAGTGTCATGGGTTGTTTCTGTTCACAGAGATGAAGCTCCTGAATCAACTGCTTTAACCAGACTAACTCACAGGTAGCATTTGCCATTGCACGATACTCAGCTTCTGCACTAGATCGAGCAACAACAGGTTGTTTCTTGCTCTTCCACGAAATTAAGTTTCCTCCAAAGAAGACACAATAGCCAGAAGTAGAGCGCCTGTCCGAGGGTGATCCTGCCCAATCAGCATCTGAATAACCACAAATTTCTGTATTTCCCTGATCTGAATACAACAAACCTTTTCCTGGTGCTCCTTTGATGTATTGGAGGATCCTCACAGCAGCATCCCAATGTGAATCACAAGGGGAATCAAGAAACTGACTAGCCGTACTAACAGCGAAAGAAATATCTGGCCTAGTCACAGTAAGATAGTTGAGCTTCCCAATTAGCCTCCGATAACGTCCAGGATCAGATAACGGCTCCCCCTGTCCGTGCAATAACTTGACATTAGGATCCATAGGTGTATCAACTGGTTTACTCCCCAACATACCAGTTTCTTCTAGGATATCCAGGGCATATTTCCTTTGACAGATAGAAATGCCCTGTCTGGATTGCGCCACCTCAATTCCCAAGAAGTAACGCAGCTTCCCAAGGTCCTTTGTTTGAAATGTACTAAACAAATGCTGTTTTAACTGACGAATTCCGTCTTGATCACTTCCGGTGAGAATAATGTCGTCAACATAGACTAACAAATAGATACACTTATCAGGAGATGTAATCCTATAAAACACAGAACGGTCAACTTTACTGCGGATTAAGCCAAACGCCTGAACAGCAGAACTGAAGCGACTGAACCATGCTCGAGGAGACTGCTTGAGACCATATAAGGATTTCCGAAGACGACACACCTTTCCAGACTCCCCCTGAGCAACAAAACCAGGTGGTTGCTCCATGTAAACTTCTTCTTGTAAATCACCATGAAGAAATGCATTTTTGATGTCAAGTTGAAGGAGTGGCCAGTGACGAACAGCAGCAAGGGCAAGAAAGAGGCGGACTGACGCCATCTTAGCGACCGGAGAAAATGTATCGCTATAATCAAGGCCAAAGATTTGAGTAAAACCCTTGGCAACTAAACGTGCCTTGAGACGATCAATATGGCCATGAGGTCCAACTTTCACAGTAAAAACCCAGCGACAACCAACTATAGACTTCTCTGGAGGAGCAGAAACAAGGTCCCAAGTGCCATTGGAATGAAGTGCAGTCATCTCATCAAGCATTGCTTGGCGCCACCCTGGATGGGAAAGTGCTTCACCTGTGGTCTTAGGAATAGAAATAGAGGAAAGACTAGAAACAAAGGTGAAATGAGGTGAAGAAAGACGGTCATAACTCAAAAAGGTATAAAGAGGATAAGGGTTACGAGTAGTACGTGTACCTTTTCTTTGAGCAATGGGAAGAGTCTCTGATGAAGGATCCGGAGGGGAAGAAGCAACAGCAGTGGGTGATGAGTCAGCAAGAGTTGAGTCGACAGGAGGCACAGTTTTGCGACGCTGATAGGTGAGAAGTGGACGGTCCTCAGGTATAGAAGTAATAGGTTGCTCATTTGGAATAGAAGCACCTGCAGCTGGCAAAGACAAGTCAAGAAAAGGGACAGGAAGTACATGATCAACCTGTGACATCTGAGATGGGATAGAATTAAAGGGTTGTTGATCAAGAAAAGTGACATTAGCGGAAACTAAGTAACGCTTAAGGTCGGGAGAATAACAACGATAACCCTTTTGAAGACGAGAATAACCAAGAAAGATACACTGAAAGGCCTTGGATGTTAACTTATCCTTACCAGGAGTGAGATCATGAACAAAACAAGTACAACCAAAGACATGTGGAGTTAGAGGATAAAGAGGAACATCTGGAAGCAATAGATTATGAGGAATGTCATTGTGGAGCACAGATGAAGGCATGCGATTGATGAGAAAACAAGAGATGAGCACAGCATCTGCCCAGAAGTGAAGGGGAACCTGCATATGAATAAGAAGGGTACGGGCAGTTTCAATGAGATGTCTGTTTTTACGTTCAGCCACCCCATTTTGTTGTGGAGTGTGAGGACAAGTAGTTTCATGTAAAGTACCTTGTATGGCCAAGAAATTAGAAAAATCAATAGAAACATATTCCTTAGCATTATCACTACGTAGAATACGAATAGAAACACCAAATTGAGTATGGATCTCAGTAGAAAACTTTTTATAAATGGAAAATAGCTCGGAACGATTTTTCATTAAATAGGTCCAAGTGCAACGGGAAAAATCATCAATAAAGGTAACGAAATACCGAAAACCTAAGACAGACAAGGTACGACTTGGACCCCAGATATCTGAATGAACAAGAGAGAAAGGGGCATCAGCTCGTTTATTGACTCGACTGGCAAAAGAGGAGCGTGTATGCTTCCCTTGTTGACATGACACACAATCTAAAGACTGAAGACCGGACAAAAGAGGAACCATTTTCTGCAACTTTGAAAGACTTGGATGACCAAGGCGACTGTGGATAAGTTGTGGAGATTCTGTGAGAAAGCATGCTACTGAAGGACGAGGCACATCCAGATAATAAAGCCCCCGTGACTCACGACCCACTCCAATCATTTTCCCCGTACCCGGATCCTGCACAGAAACAGAATGGTTAGAGAAAGTAATGGTGCAAGTGAGGGAGTGGATCAACTTACTAATAGGAATTAAGTTATAAGGGATGCCAGGAATGTAATAGACAGATGTCAGGGCCAAGGTAGGGGTCAGACGAGCTTGTCCAATCCCACGAACTGGGGCTTTGGTTCCATCCGCAAGGGTAAAAGACGGTAAATGATCAGAATAAGTAAGAGATGTAAAGAGTTCCTTATTACCACATAGATGATCGGTAGCACCGGAGTCAAATATCCAAGTGCCAAGTGATGTAGAATGAGAAACACAAGCAACAGGATTACCAGTATAAGGCTGAGACTGAGGAGAAGCCTTCCTGAGAGGGGTTTGGAGTGCAGCATAGTCCGAACCTGAACCAAATGATGCATTGTCTGACTGAGCTATTTTTGCAACAATAGAAGGAGAGTTAACCTTCGAGAGATCAAGAGATGCTGCTGCCATTTAAAGATAAAATATAAAAGCCGTAAACGAAGGCAAACAATATCCAATCAAGAAGAACCACGCGTCTAAGGTCAAACCCACAGAGAAACAATCACAGATCCAGAAAGGGGAGGAGAAGGCGAGCTTCTCTGTCCAAGACCGGCCAGAAAAAACCGCCGGAATAGTGCTCACGCGCCGGCAGAAGGTGGCGCGTGAAGCCCACGCGCAGAGAAGACAGGTGGCGCGTGACGGTGCGTGGGAGATGCGTTGCTGACCGGACCACCACAGACCTGGTCGCGGGGAAGAGAGGGTCCTGATCGCGTGAAGTTTGGTCGGAAAAGTCGCCGGAAAAAGTCTCCGGTTGCCTGAACAGTGATTCTGACGGCGGGCGGTGGTTCCGGTGGCCGTCGGAGGTGCTGACACGTTTGGAAAAATCACTCAGAGGCTGTTTACAACCCTAGAAGGCTTGCCGGAAGGACGCACGGCAAGAAAGAGGACTCCTAAGCAGTGGGCTTAGGTTTTAAAGCAAAAAACAAGGTTTCTAAGCGGAAGCGAGGGTTCCCAGAACGAAAGAGCTCTGATACCAACTTGAATATAAAATAATAGAAGAATAATATGTTGTGTATTGATCTGTGTCAGAGAGTTACAATATATAGAGACCTTAATGGGCTTAAGTGAAAGGCCCAAACCTAATCCTAATACAGTCAGAATATTTACGGATAAGACGGAATCCAATCATATCTAATCATATCTAATCATATCATATCTAATATTCTAACAAATAGTTAAAGGAGCATTAGCTCCTTTATTGACTCGACTGGCAAAGGAGGAGCATGTGTGCTTCCCTTGCTGACATGATAGACAATCTAAAGACTGAAAACCAGATAAAAGAGGAACCATCTTGTGCAATTTTGAAAGACTGGGATAACCGAGGCGACTGTGGATAAGTTGTGGAGATTCTGTGAGAGAACAAGCCACTGAAGGACGAGGCACAACCTGGTAGAACAGACCTCGTGACTCACGGCCCACTCCCCTCGTCTTCCCCGTACCCGGATCCTGCACAGAAACAGAATGGTTTGAGAAGGTAATGTAAAGAACCAATTCAACTCAAAAGCTTAAGCTATTGGGTGAGGTTACATTAATGATTTTATATATCTCAACACGCCCCCTCACACAAGAGCCCACTGGGCTTGAAGCGTGAACAATGCACAAGTCCACCTACCTGTGCGAAGAAAGAAATACCACTAGAAAGAAAGTGGTGGGCGATGAGGATCGAACCCGGGACACAAGGCTCTGATACCATGTAAAGAACCAATTCAATCCAAAAGCTTAAGCTATTGGGTGAGGTTACATTAATGATTTTATATATCTCAATAGGTAACAATGCAAGTAAGAGAGTTGATCAATTTACTAAAAGAAATTAAGTTATAAGGGATGTCAGGAATGTAATAGACAGATGTCAAGGTCAAAGAAGAGGTTGGACAAACTTGTCCAATCCCCTGAACAGGGGCTTTAGTGCCATCAGCAAGAGTGAAAAAAGGTAAATGATCAGAATAAGTAAGATGTAAAGAGTTCCATATTACCAGTTTTCCACAAAGGTGATCAATAGCACCTGAGTAAAATATCCAAGGACTAAGTGGTGTAGAATGAGAAACACAAGCAACAGGATTACCAGTATCTGGAGCAGAAGACTGAGACTGAGGAAAAGCCTTCCTGAGAAGAGTCTGGAGTGCTTCCTAGTCTGCAGAAGAGAGAGAGACTGTACCAGATGAAGCTGTATCTGACTGAGCTATATTCGCAGCATGAGAGGGTTGCAAGTGAGGATACTTTGTGTAACAACGCTCCTCGTAATGACAAAGTTGTTGACAATAATGACAACGGGGTCGCTGACCACGTCCGCCCTGGCCCCTATCACGACCACCTCCACTATTCCCGCGAAAGTCAGTACGAGAAACAAGAGCAGTGGAATCAACAATAGAAGATGATGTAGGAGCAGATTTCTTGTTGAGATTCAGAAGGCGCTGATAAGTCAGTGATAGATCAGGATCTCCACTAGTCAAGATAGTATCACGGACATTATCATACTCCCCGGGAAGACCAAAAAGTGTTGCAACCATAAAGAGACGCTCCACCTGTTTCCTATATGCAGAAGCATCAATAGGGTAGGGCAACATATCTAAGTATCCCTGCATCAAAGATCGACTTTTGCCAACATACGTCTTCATCTGAGTGTTAGATGATTTACGCAAATCCGTAAGTTGAGACATGATAGAATAGAGCTGCTAAACATCATTAGTGTAGAGGTGTTTTGCTTCCTCCTACACTTCATTGCATTTTGAAAAGAATGGAAAATATCCAAAACGATTGGATCAATAGACTGCCAAAAAATACTCAGAAGCTGGTTGTCAATCCTTTCCCAATTAGATTTTTCTTCCTTAGGAATATCAGTAGATTTAACTGTGAGATGTCGCCCATGCCCCTGTCCAAAAGACCAGACTCGAACAGAGGTGACCCAATTCTTGTAATTAATAGAACCCTTCAGTTTGGAGGAGGTAATGCGCCCAATATTAGTGGAGATGATACTCTAGAAACTTTTGGCAGGAGGAGGAAGAGAATTAACCTTCGAGTGAACAGGAGAAGTTTCTGCCATTAAAATAAATCACAAAGGTACAGAAGCAAGTGAATAAAAACAAACCGATAGCCAATCAAGAAGAGACACGCCTAAAGTGAGACCCATGAAGAACCAAGGGCAGATCTGGAAAAGGGAGGAGAAATCGATCTATTCTGTCCTGGAATGGCCGGAAAAGGGCGTTGGAACAGTGCACACGCACTGGTGAGAGGTGGCAAGTGAGCACCACGCGTAGAGGGAAGAAGCTGTGCGTGGAGGCTTCGACAGTGATGAGTCTTCCACTAAACAGGTCGCTGGAGAGAGGAGGTTCTGATCGCAGGTTTTCCGGTTGAAATCGTCACCGGGAAAGTTCTCCTGTGACTGTGAACAGTGATGGACAGTGATTCTGGCGGCGAACGAAGGTGCTGACAGGTATAGAAAGCGATCTGAAGGGGCACATGACTTAGATGACTTGCTGTAAGGACACACAGAAGGAAAAGAGAACACCTAAGCAGCGGGCTTAGGGTTTTAAGCGAAAGTGAGGGTCCCCAGAACAAAAGAGCTCTGGTACCAACTTGAGAATATGGAAATATGAAATAATAATATGTTGTGTATTAAACTATACAATATATGTGAACCCTAATGATTTTAAGTGAAAAGCCCAGACCTGACCCAACTCCTATATAAGGGGAAAATATTTACAAATAAGGACGTAATTTATACAAATCTATACGTAAGATATTTCCTATTCTAACAGTTTTAATGTAATGGGTACTCTTCCATCATTTAGAATCCCAGGAAAGAGATTCAGAAATTCATTTTAACAGTAAACACAGAAAAAAAAAATCATAAAGCAGTAAACTCATTTATAGCTATGTAAGGTTCGAATGTAACAGAGCTCAGGATCAAGAATACAGACCAGTCACAAGGAAAAGAAAATGTTCAGAATCCTACATGGTACTTGTAATTACAGATCGAAGGCTCACATGCAACTGGGTTTCTTGGATTCCTCCAAGATCAGTGCCTCACATGCACTGGTACAGATAGAAGCTTGAAAAACTAAAGAAAATGAAAACTAGAAACTGAAACTAAACTAGTGTCTCTTCTCTAAGAGGACTCAGATTCTTAATAAAACTAAACTAAACAGCTCCAAGCTTTGCTAGCCATCCATTCCACATCTTCATCCACAGTTTAGATCTCTCCACTTAAGCAAAACAGTCACGTGACTTTGTATCTGCAGTAAAGTGGTAACAAAGGTAAGTGAAAACATCAAATTGCCTCTCTTTTTACCTTTTACTGTAGTGGGATATATTTTTACTTCTGTTAAAGTGAGTAAAATTCGATGCTAACAGACAGCAGCATCCTTCCTTGGGAAAGATGCTTGACTTCAATGTCAGGGAAATATTACAAATTACCCAGTAGCTTCAGTACAAATTTGGAGTTCAATTGACCAATGAGCTGCTGAATGAGAATAGAATAACTACCAGTAATTATTATGTCATCTAAATACACAAAGATATAGGTGCAATGGCCATTAGCCTGGAGAGTGAAAGAGAGAGATCACATTTGCTAGACGTGAACCCAAGTTGTTTGTGTCCATAAAGAGCTTTTTGCAACCTGCACGCCAGTGATTTATCGATCACCTCAAATCTTGGTGGTTGGAACATACAAACTTCTTCAACAAGGTCGCAATTCACGAAGGCATTGTTAACATCAAGTTGTTGTACGGTCCAGGCACTTGTGAGTTCTAATGTTAGCATTAGTAGACTACATGAGAAAATGTCTCATTGTAGTCAAAGTCTTATTGCTGATGAAATCCCTTTCCCACTGGTCTGACCTTATATTTATTTACAGTGCCATTTGAGTTCTCCTTAATAAACACCTATTTGCAGCCAATAGGTGTCCGAGAAGGAGTTAGAGGAACCAAGAACCAGGTACCATTTTCCTGGAGGGCTGTGTACTCCTACTGCATGGCCTAAAGCCTGTGTAGGTCGGCAAAGGCCTGTTTGACGCTGGTTGGCTCTATATGAGCTGTAAAAATAGAGGGATCAACCAATGGAGGAGGGAATGTATTCAGAACCTGAAGAGGAATAGGATAAAGTGTTTGAGCAAGGTGTATCAAGTTGAGGTCCGATAAAGAGCAGTTTGACTTGGGGAAGGGGAAGATTGACTTTGAGTGGGAGAAGACTGATTCTGTGTAGGAGGTGAAGACATAAAAGGTGAAGGCTTACCTTGTGTGGAGTTAGACTGACCTTGAAGGGAGTAGGAGGTGGAAGTACTGACTTTGTGTGGAGTTAGACTTGGAGGAAGAGTTAGCTGATGTATTAGAATTAGAAGACTCAACTCACTATATGGTGAGGAAGAGTGTGAAGTAGATGGGATTGGTTGAGATGCTGAGCGGAAGAGATTGGCAGGAATGGAGAGGATGGAATATGAAGGGGAGAGTTGGAAGGGACACTCTTTAAGTTGGGAAAAAGAGAAGGAAAAATTAGTGCTGGAAACGGAGTAAGTGTTTGTGGAATTATCAGATGACTTATGGTGGAAACAGGGAGGGAAAAAGAAACCTGGATTCATTGAACACATCTTTGGGTACATAGATTCGGCCATCTAGGCTTAGGCACTTATAGCCCTTGTGATTGGGTGAGTAATAAGAAAATATACTCCTTTGATCTATAGTTTAATTTGTATTTATTTTAAGGTTGCACTGATAGCCCTTCTGAATGGGTGAGTAAATAAGAAAATGCTCTCCTTTGATTGTGTTTATCGTAAGGTCTAAGGAGAGGGTAGCAAGCACTCCCCAAAATACATAGAAAACTGTAATCTGGTAGAGTTTTATTGAGTTGATAGTAGGAAATTCGACAATTATGAGCAGCAGTAGGTAATTTATTGATGAGACAGACTGTTGTGAGAAAAGCATGGTCCCACTACTTGAATGGAAGAGAAGCATGGGCTAGAAGGGCTAAGCCCATTTCAACAATTTGACAACGCTTCCTTTTTCTATCAAACCATTTTGGTGGGGTGTGTGAGGAAAAATTAGTCTGTGAATTGCACCTAGTTCTTTAAGGAATTGAGTGAATGGGCGAAATTCACCCCCTGGTTTGTATGAACAGACTCGATGGCAGGTTAAATCGAGTGAGAAAAAGGCAATGAAAATGTTTGAACATAGTGTGTTTCATATTTTTGTTTTAGAGGATAAATCCATGTAAAGCGTGTTGTGCCATCAGCGAGGGTTATTTATATGTAAATCCTTGCAATGATAAAACAGGTGTTGGGACCCACAGGTGATGGTTATATGTAGACAGTAGAGGAAGGGGAAGAGGGTAATAAATGGATTTTACCCAAATGCAAGCTTTAGAAAATATTCGTTGTTTTATTAATATATGTTAGAATATACGTAGGAGGATATTTATGTAATTGTATAATATCATCTAGAGTATCATGTAGATAAGGAAAGGCCAAGCCCAGGGTTGGCAAAAACGAGCCAACCAGTCGAGTTGGCTCGTAACCTGTAAAAAATGAGCCGGTTTGGGTTGGCAAAAATGAACTGTCAACCCGAGTCAACTCGATCCGAGCCAGCTCGTGAAAAAACAAGTCAACCCGCGGGTCAAACGAGCCAGCTCGCGGGTTGAGTTTTTTTTTTTTTTTTTTAAAAATACAAAATATAATATACAAAAATGGACAAAATTCACACATGTTGTCATCATTTTTCTTCCTTCTCTAAACCTAAGCCCTTCATCTTCTCACATCTCTGCCATTTTTATATTGTTAGCTGTGCTGGTTCTGTTTGGTTCAAATATCTTATCCACTTGGTAGCAAATGGTTCTGATTGTTCTTGATGTTGATGCAAATTTGTTGTGAAGAAAATTCGAAACTAAAATATTTTGTTTTTATTTCTCATTTTGTAACCCTTTGTTTAAGATGGAAGTCACGTAGCTGGTGCATTAATACTATAGGGTCGTTTAAATAGGCTGAAAATGAGTCAACTTGCGAGCAATTTTCGAGCCAACTTGCGAGCCAATTTTCGAGCTAACTCGCGAGCTACTTTTTCAAGCCAACCCACGAGCCATATTTTTGAGCCATCCCTAACCCGACTCGGGTCGGGTTGGGTTTTCTGGCTCGTTTTTTGTTTCGAGTCAATCCTAACCCGACTCTTTTTTTCGGGTTGAATGCGGGTTGGGTCGGGTTAGCCCGTTTTGCCAACCCTAACCAAGCCCAACATGTAATTACTGTTTCACCATTATAAATAAACCCTCTGTGTGGTCTGATGCGATCCAATTTTGCATATTCAATTTGATACCAGTGGGAGACTTCGCAGCAGGCGTCTTCATTGCTGAGCCTCATACCTACTTGTCCTTTGACTTTGACTTGGTCGGTTGCAGTGCTATGCCGTCCAACGAATTTCCTGGCAACTTTTCTGGCCAGAGTTTTTTTTTATCGGCACTATCGCTTCCTAGCAACCCTTTCTGTGTTGATCCCATTCCAATCGGATCGAGGACTTTTTTTTTTTTTTTTGGTAAAATATCGAGGACCGTTTTAATTGTTACGATATTGGTTTTGATTATTTTTTGCATGTATAATTCACCTCTCTGTTTAATTAAAATTATGATTAGTGATTTGCTTAGATGATCTGTATGTTACTTGTGGCAAATTTTCTTGTGTAGATGGAGGTGAGACTAAGTGAAGCAGGGGATATCTTGCATCAAGAAAAGATAGACATATGCAACGATTTGAAGCTATTTTTAGAGCCTGTTCGGGAAAAGTTGCTTCAATTCGAAGAGGAACTCAAATATAGATAGAAACTGGTTGATTTCGTTTTTAATTTTTGTTCTCAATTTGACTGGGTACTAGTATTTCCAGTACAATCTCTTCAGAAATAAAGTTTTTCTATCTATCTCTATCTGGACCAAGACTAAATATTGGAATCCTCCAAACGAACGTTAGGCCTAAGCATTATACATTTAATAATATGGCGTGGTTTTGCTGAGAAATCTCAATTTAATAATATTTAGATCTGAACTCACGAAAATCTTGTAAAGTGTTTAGATCTTTTGCTTATTTTATGCTTGTCCGATAGACCGCGTAAGACCAACTCACAGAAACCATGTTAACCCACTGCCCAGCTGGTTTGACAGGTTACACTTAACAATTGATTAGTTTGATGATTGACAGTTTTACTATTAATTTTATGGGAAATATAACTTTGCTGTTGTTGCAAAAAAAAATAAAAATTCTCTAGCGACACATAGAAAAGCTCGGATATGCTGGGGAATCTTGAGTTTTTTTTTTCTTTTTCAAAACGAGTGAGTCCTGATTTTGTTATAAAAAAAAAACAAAAAACAAAAATCTGTAGTAACTACAAAAAAGTGGATCCTGATTTTGTACCCAGAGTTTGGAAATTTAGAGTTTAATTACTGTGCTTCGTATAAAGTTTTTAACGTTATTATTCAATCATGTATTGCCATATTAAAATTTTGTAATTTGGAGTAATCATTGAGCTCTTATATTGTAAGTGCACATATTAAGTAATATAAGACTTTGAGTTCCAGAGTTCAAGGAAGTTAATTGAAACAATAATTAATATGAACAGATTCATGGAACAATTGTTACTAAATCGAGAGTAGAGTGAATTAAGCTGTAAATTGCAATAATGTAAATGCTTTTGAGCTTTTATTTATGGAAAAAATATTTTTGCAGTTAATGCAAATAATTTATCTGCATTTATACCCAAAACGACGTCGTTTTAGTATTAAAATCTTAAAAAATTATAAATATAAAGATTATTATAACCTTGAAATAAATTAAAATTATAAAAATACCATCATTTTCATTTTAAAACGACGTCATATTTAGCTTATTGCAGATAATTTATATGCAGTAACTGCATAAAAAACAAACTCTTTATTTATTCAAAAAGTTAAGCAAATAACAATTGTAATCAAATTAAAATGAGTTGAGATGATACAATTAGAGAGAAACTAGTCGGAACATATGTTTTCTGCTCTTGGAACACGGTAACGAAATGTTACTCATTTGCTTTAGTATTAGCACAGATTCTTTTCGTACTAATCTAGCTACTTAGAGTTCTGCCTTATGTATTTTTAAGTAAGATCCAGCTTTCAAAACCTTTCAATCGAGTATATGATAACCTTAATTCTTGGAGTGACTTATGAGAAATTGTTAAGGAGCAATACCACAACATATGATCTAGATCCGAATTTGAGAATTTGCTCCGGAGATAATTCCTATAGTAACCAATTGAGATCAGTTACATAAGCAATTTTAAAGTGAAAATATATCCACGTTTTATTACTAAGGTACTTAAATCACAAATGTCAACTACACAAAATCACAAATGTCAACTACACATGTTGTGACAGTTATGTAGCATGTTTGAGTCTATAACAAAAGAAAAGGAATCCAAAGACAGAAACATCATAAATCCTAGCATAGAAACTAAATTCCCGAAAATGAAAATTAAGAAGAAATTATTTTTGCAGAATGGATCGAGACTCCTGAGCAATGTTGTGAAAACCGCACCGGACCAGCCGGGTCGACCCGAAATCCGGTGAATCGGTTATTTGACCGGTCCGGTTATTATATTGGATCAGCCAAGTATCAAACCCGATCTGACCCGACCGGTTTTGGTGAAAACCGGTGACCCAGCCCGATTTTTTTAAAAAAAAATTCCAAAAAAAATTAATAATTGATATATTTGAGTGATTTGTTGCTTATTGAGTTACATAAGTTATGTTTCTAAAATATTAATATTATCTCAGTTATGACTATGCAGGGAATTTTAATTTGATTTATAGTTAGAGATATCATTTACTGAACCTGAAACACTAGTATTACAAATATTATATGTTTGTTTGATCCTTTATTGGACAATAATGTATAATTTATTATTTTTTATATTAAAAAATTTAAATTTATATTAATTTTTTTAGCTATTTGAGTATGTTTATAATTTTTTAATATAAATTATAGATTTACATATAAGCATCGGGTCATGCGGTTCAACCAGTGACCCAGTGATCCGGTACCTCGACCAGATCAATAACCGGGACGATTTTAATAACATTGCTCCTGAGCTAATGGAGGGAAATTTTTAAGGTACTCCAATCGCACCACTGACTCGGTGTGACGGGCCAATCAACGCATGAGAGAGAACAAAGGTGTTGTATGGAGAAGACAGAAAAAATATAATTTTAATCCAGTGTAATTTTTGAATGGAGATTGCATGTGCAACCGTTGCACAGAAAGACCTCTCTTAATGTAGAGAATAAAAAATCATGATGATTGGTGTGCCTTTATACTAGATAGAGACCTAAAATCCTTTCATTCTCTTTTGCATTCATTGGCTTAGACTGATTTCATTCAATAGAAGTTATTAGCTCAGCTTGAAATTTACTTTTCTCATGAGAAGGCATTTCCTTTGTGACCAGCTTTTTTGGTTAACCTTTTTTTTCTCTCTTGTCCAAGTGATTTCTTTTTGCCTATGTTGCCTTGCTTTTTCTGGTTTGTTAAGAGCTTTTGTCTTCTGTGGCTTAATCACTTTTGCACCTTGCTCTTTATCCTTTTTGTCTTGTTATCTGCATTAAAAAAATTACACAAGTTATCTTGTTCGCTTTGGAGCCCATTGAAAAAATTTAAAAAGTTGTTGTTCCTTTATGCCAATTTTAGCTCTTTATGCAGAAATTGTCATATGCTCCAGGTCCAACAACAAACCTTGCTTTTTTATTTAAAATAGAGTTAAATCAGGTTATTTATCAATAATAATAGACGATTTTATCACAATTCAGTCCAGATAGATCTCAAAAATTAAAATCGATCGCGTAGCTTTCGACACTTGGCGCATTTCTTCAAAAAGTGCAGCTTCTTTTTTGTGTCGCCCACCGGTATCAACAATTATAAGTTCACAATTTTCTTGAGTCTATCCACACCTTCAACAACAACTTTCAAGTATCTCATTTCATATAGCTGTAGAGGAATAGAGACACAGCAATATAATAACTACTTAAGCGTTGAAATCATAGACAATGAAATGCAATCGAAATAAAAGGCGCCTCCAACAAATGATAATAAGAACAACATATCATAACTTATTTGCAAGGACTTATAACAAGAAATAAAAGCGATTGAATATGGATGCCCCCTCCCAAAAATTAAAGAAAGAAAAAAGATGTCATAAGACAATACTAAACGGATATCCTCTGAGAAAAGGAAAAAAACAAAGGATAATGCTTTTTGTTATTGGTTTCATGTTTTCTTTATGTTGGTTAGATGATATCTTTCGAATTACCACATATTTATAATGTCCCAACAATTTTCTTTTTCCATACTTTCCCCCCTTCTTTTCCCTTAGCCTCATTATCTTTCTCTAACAAGAAAAATAAATGAAGGAAAAATAAGAGAAAATGATATTACTTTTGTGGAAATTAGAACCCAAACAAGGAAATCAAGGAGTAGGATTCAAAGAGTTTATAAGCTAGAATATAATTTCTAATGCAATAAACATCCAAAGTGTTGTGACACAGAGCCTGACAGTCTTTAGCCTGCGTCGATATCATGTTGGAACCGTCTTGGTCATCATGTCTGACTAGATGAAGTCAGTATGGACTTTGTCAAGATGCAGAAATTTCTCTTCCATCACATCTCAAATCCAATGGTACCGCACATCTATGTGCTTTGACCGTGCATGGAATGTTGAGTTATTCGCAAACTGTATAGCACTCTTATTATCACACTTTAGCACATACTTTTCCTGACTATGGCCGAGCTCCTGTAGAAAACTCTTTATCCACATTAGCTCCTTGCATGCCTCAGTTGCGGCAATATACTCGACCTTGGTAGTGGATAAGGAAACACACTTCTGGAGTTTAGACTGCCAATAAATATCTCCCCCTACAAAGGTAGTCAGGCAACTGTGGTCAACTTTCTCGAGTCGTCATCTTCACCCAGGTCGGCATCCAAGTAGGCTCCTATCTTGGGTTTTCCTCTCCCAAAGCACAAACATCTGTTAACCATGCCTTTGAGATATTTGAATATCCATCTAACGGCGTCCCAATACTCCCTATGCAGGTTCGACAGAAACCAGCTTACAACCCCGACTGCATGAACAAGGTCGGGCCTTGCGCATATCATGACATACATAAGATCGCCTATAGCTGACTAATGTGGGACCTTGACATCTGGTCTCTTTCTTTATCACTGGTTGGACCTTGTTTCTGACTCAATTTGAAGTGTCCAGCCAGAGGAGTACTGACCGTCTTGGATTGGTCCATGTTGAACCTCTTAAGAATTTTCTCTATGTACTTCTCACGAGATAGCCACAACAGCTTCTTTGAGCGATATTGGACAATCTTCATCCCGAGAATCTGTCTTGTTGGGCCGAGATCCTTCATATCGAATGACTTGTTCAAGGATTTTTTGAGGGCATTAATCTTCCTCGTGTCTTTCCCTACTATTAGCATGTCATCTACGTAGAGCAAGAGGATGATGAAGTCGACATCATACCTCTTGATAAAAACACAGTGATCTGCATGAGTCTTCTTGAATTCGTGCTGAGTCATGAAGAACTCAAACTTTATGTACCACTGCCGGAGTGCTTGCTTCAGGCTGTATAGGCTCTCCTAAGTGTCCACGAAGAAAGGTCTTCTTCCCATCCAGCTGTTTGACCCCAAGTCTTGAGTGCCAGCAATGCCTAGAGCAGTTCTTATTGATGTCATCTTCATCATGATGAGAATATCTCCTTAAAGTCTATGCCTCTCTTCTGATTTCACCTTTTTACCATAATTTGGGCTTTATACCTCGACTTCGAGTTGTTCCTCCACCTTGAGTTTGTATACCTATTTGTTCTTCAAAGCCCGTCTGCCTTTTGGTAGCTCGACCAGATCAAAGGTGTATTCTCATGTAAGGATTTCATATTGTCTTACATGGATTTCTCCTGTTCTTCTTTTTCAGCACTAGTCACTACCTCTTCATAACTCTAAGGCTCTCTTTCTTCTGCAATAATAGTGTACTTGTCTGCAGGATATCTGGTGGAAAGGCATCGAACTCGGCCAGATTGCCGAGTTTATGGTTGCACCTCGGTACCTAATTCTGTTTTATCTCGGTGTTGCAGATGTTTTGGTACTACCTCACCTTCAATTGGTGGTTCTTCCTGTTGTCTACCCTCTTCAATGTTCTGCTGATTGAATTCTCCCATTGTTTCAACTCGGATATGGGATATGGAGTCTTCATGACGAACAACAGTTCAGATCTTAGGCTTTTGTATGTCTTCAATAGTCTGACTCTCCAAGAACACTACTTCTTGGCTTCTCACAACCTTCTCGTTGACTGGGTCCCAAAGACGATAGCCAAACTCGTCCTTTGGTTAGCGAGATAAACACACTCATTGGTCTTAGCATCCAGCTTTGCTCATTCATCCTTGGGAATGTGCATAAATGACCGACATCTGAATACCTTCAGATGCTCATACTTTACCTTCCTACCCGCCTAGACTTCTTTTGGGATGTCTCCTTCCAAAGGGCTTAAGGGTGATAGATTGATCAGGTCAACTGCAGTCTTGACGGATTCTCCTTAGAACGCCTTAGGAAGCTTGGCATATGACAATATACTTCGGACTCGTTCTTCAATGGTTCGGTTCATTCTTTCTGTTACACCATTCAGCTAAGGTGTCTTCTCTAGCTTTATACCTGCTGCCCTGCAGTACATCTCAAATAGACCTCGGTATTCTCCGCCCTTGTCAACTCGGATGACCTTCAGTTTTATGTCGGTCTCCCTTTCAACCCTTGCATAGAACTCCTTGAATGCTTGAAGTACCTGATCTTTCATATTAAGTAAGGTTACCCACACTCTTCTGATGTGATCATCAATGAATATGACGATGTAATATGCACCACCTAGATATTTTTATGACGTAGAACATATGTCAGTATGAACAAGATCAATAGCATACCTCTTTCTTCTAGGTTGGTCCGATCTCTTGAATGAAACTCAGCATTACTTGCCGGCTAAACAATATGTGCATGTCTCTAATAGTTGACCTTTCAAGTTCGACAAAAATTCCTTCTTGGTTAGAATTTGCAGACCCTTCTTATTCATATGTCCGAGTCATCTATGCTAGAGCTCCAAACTTGATTTATCTTACTACTAAGCTATCTTTGGTGAGACTCCCTTTTTTGAGAGAAAAGTGAGACCTATTCCACGGTTTTGTTGGAGAAACTTGGTGTTCTTAGTGTTGGTTGCTCAAGTCATTGCTTGGGTATTGTATGGAGGAGTCTTAGGCCTTGATTCTTGGTAAGTTTCAACACTTTTCATTGGATAAATTGGTGGATTGAATTTATGAACCCTAAAGCATATGTGGATGAATTGATGTGGTTGGGGACCTCAAATTGAATTTGTGTATTAGATAAATGTGTCTTAGAATGATGTTTTATGATGATTGAGCTCATAAAATTTATTGAGAAAACATAATTTAACTTAGGCAAATTTTGTGTTCATGAACAAGACTTTGTCAATGGAGATGGTTGTGTGATTGGAAAATTGAGTTGTGGAGTAGTTGTATTGGTTAATTATAAGTTGTATGGTGTGTTTGAAGTGTGGAATTAGATTGAATGTCCTTTGGTGTCCATGCATGTACAATTCGGCCTAAGAGGGAAAAATGAGAAAGGATGTTGAAAAAATTCATATAATTGGTGTTGTGAAGATTTGAGCTAAGTTTAAATGGGTTGTATGATGGTGTGATGCATGTGAATTGGAAGAAAAATCATTTGATGTGTGTGGCTTGTGATTTCGACCTAGAAGAGAAAGTTCAGGAAAAATGGGGCTGAGTTGTAATTGAATGATGTTGTGGACTTGAATTGGTGTTGTCATGAGCTTGGGAAGCCATTGGGATGTTGAAATAAAATTAACAACATGACTATGTACTTGGGGCCTAAATGGCCAAACCTAGGTGTGGGAGTGGGAAGTGTAATATGTTGTATTTCAATTTGATACACTATTGAATTGATGATCCTATTTGTCATCATTGTAGGGTTCCTCCCACAAACGTGATCCTTGAGGATTGAGCTTGGTGGATTGCCTTTGGTCCTTGACCAAAAGGATTATGGTAAGTATTTATGTCAAAATTGCACGAATGCTTGAATAATCAAGTGGTCTTTATGTGATGCTAATGTATATAGGAATGACCTGTTGTGTAGGCATTTCTGGTTGGATCAAGTTCAGGTGTAACGTGCATTGAAGCTACCTAGTTGGGATCTTCAATAAGGTAATCTCTTGGTACTGGGATTAATCCGCGTGTGTACTCCACCATGCCCATTGGGATAGTGGTTGGAGGTTGTATGTCAATGATGTGATTATAACATGATCATGCATATGTATATATATTGGGTACATAGGATATACCGTATCTCAGCCAGTAGATAGATTGCCTTATGGCGTTACGGACTTCCACTTGATAGGTCTCCGTAAGGGAGTTCCAGTTAGCCTGGGGCTATAGAGCTGTTATACGTTGAGGAGCACTCTAGGAATGTCTCGGGTGTATTGGGTGGAGGGTGCCTTGAATGATGTTCTGGGAGCATACCCGTTGGCTATATGCCGAGGCCAATAGACCGAATGTTGCGTGATTTTGGGTATGACCATTCCAGCTTTATCGTATGTTTTCTCCCTATGCATCCCTACTTCTCTAAATCCCTTGCTATATCCCTTTTTGGTTGTTATGATTCATTGTTGTACATTTACATCTGAGTGAGCCATTGGGCGGAGTGATCTCCAGAACCTCTGGGTTACTGAGATATATTCGTATATCTCATCCCGCGTTTGGGGCATTATTTCAGGTGGTTGTAGCGGGACAGGAGCCATGGGCAAGAGGCCCACAAGATGAAGTTATGGAGTTAGAGAGCATTTTGCGTTTTGAGTCCATTTTTTGCATAGGCTAGACTTAGAGCATGAATATTGTATATTGTATTAGAGATATGCATCATGTCATATTTGTTCATGCTATATTTTGGCTAAGTCTAGTTGATTATTTATCTTGTTGTATTTTGAGGATTCCCTTGTATTTATGTTTACCATTTGGAGAATTGTAATTTGATAATTATGGACTTTGTGCAATATTTTAAAGCATGTATGTGATGAAAGGGCAATAGACTTATTCTACGTTATGATTTATATGTCTATTGAAAATTGCATGCAATTGGATAATGTGATTGTAATGAGTTTAAGTTTTGATAAAGTTAAGGAATGGATTGTAAATTGATGAACATATTGTTAATTGTTATGGATTGTAAGAGCACCAAGGCATTGTTGGTCCTTGTGTGCCACCCTTTTCTATTAGGTACCCTAGAGGCTTAAAAACACAATTTTGATAAAGTGGGATAGGTTGGATAAACAAAGGAGATGCCGTCAAATTTATACTAAAATTGCAGTTTTTAGGCTGACTTTGGGAGAGCATATCTCCCTCTACAGAGGTCTAATAGGGACTTTCCATACGTCATTTTTAATCTTAGGATGTCAGCTATGTTGTGTCAAAATTTGATAGCAATTAAACCTGTGTAGCGACCTGTAGACACATTTGAGTGGAGACTGCCCAGATGGCCCTGCACAGGGGGCTGTTCGGGTCCCTGTCTTGTACAAATTGTTTCTCCCTCAATTTTTACTCAAATTAGGCTCATGATATGTAACATTAAAGCTTAAGGTGTCTAGTTTACTATATAAAAATTTGAGAGCAATTGGTTGAGTGGTTTGTTCAGAATTGTAGAAATGATGATGTATGTTTGGTGCCCTGTTTGGGGTTGACTGACAGCTTTGCTTGTCTAATTTCAAACGGATAACCGAAGCAAATGAGAACTTTATGAGGCATGTGATACCTTGTTGAAAAGGTAATTGAGTCTAGAATGACATACTAAAAGATGAGAGGTTAGTAACGTGAATATTTCACACAGTGTCCAAAAGATTGAAGCATGTTCAGTTATAAAAAAAATCGTAAAAGTGAATTTTATGCTATGTGGATTTATGGGAACCCCTTAGTGTCTTAAAATAAGTAATGTATGATTGTTAGGCTTTTATTTTAATTATTCTGCGTTTAGAATTCAGTTATGATCACAGCTTATGTCATTACATTTTATTATTGCTTTTAAAAGATGACGTAATGAAAAGGAAAAAGTTTACTCGCATTTTTAAATGAACTGTTATGATTGTAACTGCGCTTAATACCGTAATCAATGTTAATAATACCGGTGTACAACGAACTGTTACAAACAAGGTGTTACAAAGGGGGCTCGAAAATGTAGTTAAAATGGAGCGAGTAGGATTCCTAATAGAACATTGTCTAAGCCAAATCTTTAGCCTGACTTGTAATGAAATGAAATTTGCATTAGAGAAGGTTAATACACCAGAAACACAACTTAATTTGATTTATGTTTTCTGTAGGTTTATCTATTTTAATTTGTGTTATTATTCCCAGAATAACTAATCTGTTTCATATAGGAAAATGAAGGGAAGCACAAGGCTTGGAACATCTTCTAATAAGCTTCTGCTTATGAGGATTCCTTATTTTTCTCCCAGATGTACCTTCTCTCCTTTCTTGCTACTAAAATATTCTTCTTTTATAAAAATAAAATTGATTTACATGATTCTTCTTTTATATGATTGCTTAGGACAACTGTACAAGACTAAGTTGGTAGAAATCAGAAAAGAGATAAAATATTATCTGTAACATGAAAGCTAAAGTCATGGCTTTTAGCGTTATGCATACGTAGATAAGTAACAGAAGTAACACAATAGCTGTAGATAAGTTCCAACTTAAGGAGAGGGAGCAACCCTAGCCCTTAACTCCGTCCCTGATTACATTTAGGAGTATTTTTATTGATCATGTATATTCACTACCTATGATGCACGGACACTGACACGGGACACGAGACACGACACGACACGCCGACACGTTAATTTTAGAAAATGACATTTTTTGACACGTTAAGACACGTTTTGATATTAAATAATATTTTTAATATATATAATATAATTTATATTTAATACATATAATAGTATATAATGAGTCATATAACCAATCAAATATTCAAATTTTATAACATAAATATAAAAAAAAAAATTCGAACCTTGTTAATTTTTCATGTCAAATTTCATAACAAAAAAAAAATTGATTTAAAAATGATTTTTTTTAGTTAATAAAAAAAAACGTGTCCGAGCATTGATCACGTGTCGGAAAAAGTTGACTGTGTGTCAAAAAACGTGTTAGAGCGTGTCGAAGAGTTGACCACGTGTCCCAAAATATTGACCGCGTGTCAAACACGTGTCAAAACGTGTCAAAATATATCTGTGTCAGACACACGTGTCCGATACGCAGATTTTCAAAAAAATATCCTGTGTCCTGTTATCAGAGTTCACTACTCTAGTGTCCATAATAAATAAAGTAAACAATAGTACTTGTAAACAGCTTAACTTCATTTAGATCAATTCCAATTTTATATTACACTATATTCTTATAGAACATCATTGTTCCTCGAGAAGGTAACAATGTCACTTCACATTGTTTTATGAAATATCTAAGCAGCAATTTTGATTATTTAGAGAGAAGTTTTTTCTCATAATTGTACTATGATAGATATGATTAAAAAAAATCTTCAAAATCATGAAACTAAAAAGACACTAGTAAGCATCCCTTCCAATATATTTGTACTAAAATAAATTATTCCTTATTTCCCTCTCTAACTGGATTTGAGAATATTCACGGTCTTGATGACATGGAGAGAGTATCTATATCTAATCCATCTACATCTGTAGAGTAAGAGATTCATGAGAAACTTGTACAGAAGACAATAAATAAGATTAGCAGCGAAGAGTATATTCATCATCTATCTAATAGAGGTAATATAATCAAGGAAGTGGTATTAGTCTTTTAAAAAGGCAGAGTACACATATTTTAGTCTTTTTCTTGAATTCATGTGTAATATATGGCCATATATTGAAACTGCTAAAAGACTATTAATAAAACTTAAAGTCTGGTTTGATTTTCTTAATTTTACTGTGCATAAACCAAAATAAACTTCGGTATATGCATAGTAGAATTGAAAAAAAAAACAAAAAAAGAGATAATGGTTATTGTTTTTTATTTTTTATATTGTAAATAAAATTTTATAATAAAATTTTGGTGGAAGATTATAGTTACTACCTCTTTTTCTTACTACTTCTTACTATTAAATCTCAACCGTTGATTTCTGTCAATCTAACTGTTATAATTTATTAGGTCTCTCCCATAATTTTATGATAAAAAAATCAGAAAAATATTTTTACAGTTAATGTATATAAGTTATCTGTATTTACTTTCAAAACGACGTCGTTTTGAAATTGAAATATTAAAAAATTATAATTATAAAAACTATAATAACCTTGAAATAAATTAAAAATACAAAAACATCATGATTTTCACCCAAAACAGCTTACTGTGAGAAAAAGCGAACCGTAAAAAAATTTATATTTTGGTTAATTTACTTTTCATTCAATGTCTATATTAATTTTAAAATATATATATATATATTCTTTTTCTAGAAAGTGTAAATTAATCTTGGAACGTGGCGGAACAATAGCCATGCCCATGACTGGGCTGGGCTGGGGTAATGTCACCCTCAAAAGCTGAGGTGTAATGTAATGTGAAGTCCTTTTGCTGTATTTTACGGACACATAAATAAATAGTGAGGCAGTAAGGCGCAAATTGGATAATATGGATTGAAGATGCGTAGTTTGGTGCAGAATGTGCATTCAATTGGGTTTGGGTGTTTGAGAAGCTGAAAAATGTGGGCATATATTCATGTTCTTGATGAGCTCTTCATTTGTGTTATGCGATAACTTAATCTTGTATAATCAGAAACTGCTTTTGAACTCTTTCGTCCCGCATGGTTCATCCAATTTTGTGATTCAGTTGGGCAGCAAGTCGAGGAGGCTTAATAATAGGTTCATTTCTAAAGCGGAAAAGCATAATAATAGTGGCCATTCAAGGAAAAACAGTTGGTGGCAGAATTTTTTTTTCCAAGACGATGGGAATTGGCTTGGTTTGAAGGACGATGATATGCTTGAGGGTGAGGGTGAGTCAGAGAGGTCGAGCACACAAGAGTTATCTGAGGATGAAAAGTTTGAGGCATGGAAGCAGAGAGCTGAAGCAATTATAGAGTTAAGGGAAGCCCAAGAAGATAGGAGGAACGAAGACCACAGAAAATGGGAAGATTGGCTTTTGGATGGGACTGATGTGGAGGATAATAGTTCTTCTTGGAGTCAAGACTGGGAGAAGGGTATGAAGGATTATAGGGAAAATGTGCGAGCTGATTCCGCTGATGTTGCCCCCGAAAATGAAAAGGGGCTCGTAGAGTCTGTTAGGTATTTGATTTTTGGAGGGGAAGATGATGATGACATGCTTTATGAAGACCGTGTTTTCCAGTATGCATCATCGAATTCGGTATGTGCATGTTTCTTGTCATAAAATGGTTGTCATTTATGTAAAATTTTTTCATATTATTGTTACCTTATAGCTTTACTTCTGCGGCATCTTCTACCCTTGTACAACAAGGGTGAGGGGAATCAGGGATTTTAAGCTCGGCAGCTGCAACTCGAGTTGCAATGTCATAATCGCCAACTCTAAATGCATGAACTTACAATAAAAATTGTTGTTACTCAGCATTATATCCCTGGTGTTTGAAGATATATGGATTGTGTGTATGTGTATGCGTATGCGTATGTTCTATGCTTTAGATGCAGAAATTAACTCTCACAATTCAAATATTTAATCATAATATTGAACTTATTCTTTATGGCAGCATTTAAACCTATGATGTCAAATTTTCAGTTGAATCATCCAAACATCACCCAGCCTCCAAAACTTGTCATAATACCAAGTGAATGATGTGCTAGTGCTTGCTTAATATATTCTCTAATCAGTAACTCCATTCCATGTACCAAAATTGTTATTACAGGCTAAATTTTTGGCAGTGTTGATTATTATACCTTGGGCAATGGACTTTCTGGTTCATGACTATATACTTATGCCTTTTTTAGACAGGTAATTATTGGAAACCAAATCTATTACTCAAATCTAATATTTTTCTTCTGAATTCGTGAAATGTTTTTCTATTGGCAGAATTTTATTCTGCTTTGCTAGATTGCTTGAAGGTATGTACACAAACTGATATACATGTGATTTTGTAGAGGTATGATATGTTTGGCGAACAAGGAGGATGACTAGTAGCTAGGCTTGGAATGGCTTGCATATTATGTGAAACTCTAGTGGGTAAAGCCAGAGTTTTAGTCCATGGAATGAGGCGGAGTGCTGAAGTGATGAGATCAATCTGACATGCAATGGGTTGCTCAATGCCCATGCTAAGGAACCTCAGTGTGTAAAGGACTATCATGTGTCATTGAATCACCTACCAAGTAGGAACCTATAAGTACAATCTGAGAAAAAAGGCCAAGATATTAGATATAGCTAATCTCATAATACTCTGCCAAAGAATATAGCATCAACAGAAATTAGTCATATGCCTGAATATGATTTTTTCCTTTCAAACGTTGCATAATTTAATAAAAGAAAAAACATTTTATAATAGCAGAGCAGCACATGATGTAGTATTGCTTGTACCATCTCAAATGTATTTGTGTTAAAGACCAATTCTCCCAATAGCATAAGCTGTTAAGTGGAGGTCTACAAATGCTTTTATATCTCTAACACGTCCATTTAGGCCTTCACGCAAGGGATCTTTGGTCTTGAACATTAAGTTAATTATGAAGAAGGCAGATAAGGATCAAACTCATGATCACTTGGCTATAAGAGCCTTGATACCATTGTTAAATATGTTCATTCGTAGGAAGCCTCTATGACTAAGTTATTGGGAGTTTGATTCTTTATGTCCCCAGGACAAGTTATAGTGTACCTGTGCATTGTCTACATTTCGAAGTGGCTTTTGCATGATGGGGCATGTCAGAGATATAAAACTATTCATGGGATTTTATCTAATAGCTTAAGCTTCTGGATGAGTTGGTATAACAATAAGAAAGTTGACAATAGATATATATATTATCATTTTCACATTGAATATCCAGTATCAGTGCCTTGTGGTTTTGATGATTTTATATGCTGCTACTGTTTTTGTTTTATTTTAGAAAGAAAACTATGACTTTTATCATTTCTTTTTTTTCTTTATTTGATTTTGAGTTAAATATTTTCAGATTGTTCATCTTTTACTTATGTGTTAGTTTAAACTTCTTGACTTGAACTTTTTCTTTTGACTGGTCAATTAACTTTTTGCTATTGACAGATATGTGAAGACAGTACCACTTGCAGCACAAGTGCTTGATGTGAGAAGATATCAAAAACTTAAAATAATCGAGGAATTAAGAACTGAGAAAGGGCGATTTGAGCTTGAGGTAGAGATTGGTAAATCTCCACCACTTTCTGATGATGAGATTTGGTGGGAATTAAGGCATAAAGCGTAAGATTAATCCTTCTTTCCTTTGCCCGATTATCTTAAATGGTGCTCTTTCTTTTCCCCGTTCCAGGTACTATAGTTGTTGCCAGAATATAAGCATTAAATGGAACTTTAAATTCAGTATGAAAGTCCAGAAAGCCAATCATGCTAAAGAGTGTGCACTATAACTTCCTGTCCTTTAATATATGCCCTCATTAATCTTCTAAATTTGCATGGCATTTTCACCTGCATTCTGTGTTATAAAAGACCCTGTGAAATGGTGAAGGCTTTGAGCAAAAGGAGATTCGTTTGTTGTTATGCTACTTTGTAAGAGTCATTATTTAAGATGACCTTTGGTTGATGTATACTTGTTATCCTTATTGCCCTTCTATTTGTTTCTTCAACAGATTAGAGTTGAGAGATGACTGGAGACTGGAGAATCGAAGAGCTTTTGCCAACATATGGTCAGATATGGTTTACGGGATCTCTTTATTTATTCTTTTATACTTCAATAAGAGTAAAGTAAGTTTACCATTTTTCTTTCTGCTAAATGTCTTAATGCATTTCCTGTTTTGTTGGACTTATTTTCTACCGTAAACATCACTGTTACTTTGCAATATATTTCTATTAACTACAATGAATACCCAAGACACAATTATACTTTCTATATTAGATGAAGAAATTTTCTTTTCTTATAAGAGAATAATTCCTTAAGAGAAAGAAATGTCAAGAAGTGAAAGAAGGTCAAGGAGCTTATATACAGAGCTTTGCTAGATATAGTTATGTTTCAGGAGATCAAACTAGAGGATACAGACGGTTTTTCAGTTACAATCATTTGTGATTCTTGGTTCGAGCATTTGACATGCTTTTTAGGTTTGTTGTTCAGAAGTATTTGAGATCTTAGCCTTGCACTATGACATTTATTTTCGCAAAGAGAAAAAAATGTCTAAGTCTCATTTTTCTCAAGAGTCAGCATTTCCTCCTGCATAATTTCTTACCTCTCACCATGAGCTATAGCACCTTTAACAGACTTACAAACCGGCAGAGTCTAAGGAAACAATGAAGCACTTAGAAGCAGATAAGCCATCATATGAGTCAAATGAGGTAATAAGTTAGTAGCAAGATCATTTACCTTCACAGAGATCAATAAGGAGGTCAACAAAATGGTCTGGCATGGGATAATTACGAGTTATGACCTTTAGGTGTGAAGTGGCCATAGATGGGAGCTGGTGAAACTTGCGGGGTGTCATATGCTATGGGGAACCACAATACACTGTTGCACTCAGTCAGTGTAATAGTGGGTTAAGGGAGTCAGCTAGGTCTTTGCAGGTGGAATGGTTTAGTGCACATGGTACATTGGAAAGCTATCCTGATAATCACTAGGAGAGAGATTACACTAGAAAGTGTTGAGATATATAGTCCCACATTGGTTGTATGTGCAACTAATGTGGAGTTTATAAGATCCTGGGCACTCCCACCCTTTGAGCTAGCTTTTGGGGTGGTGTATCCCAAGGTTCTTTACATGGTATCAGAGCCTCGCCGCCCCCCACTTTCTCTTGTGGCGTTTCTTAGCACAGGTAGGCTGGGCCTGTTGTATTGTCCACTCTTCAAGCCCAATGGGCTCTTGTGTGAGGGGGCGTGTTGAGATATATAGTCTCACATTGGTTGTATGTGCAACTAATGTGGAGTTTATAAGGCCCTGGGCACTCCCACCCTTTGAGCTAGCTTTTGGGGTGGTGTATCCCAAGGTTCTTTACAGAAAGAAATGTGTAGATTAAAAGAAGGTACCCTGTGAAAACAATCAGAAGAGAAACAACAGTACTCTTTGTGTTTGGAACTATCCTATGAATTCACAATTCAGAGATTGGGGTTCGAATTTGTCACCTAGGACCCTAGGTTGTCAGTAGCAGCTAGGTTGTCAGTAGCAGCCCGTAGCGCCGGTAAACCGCTAGAGTAAAAGGTAGCGGCGGCCGACCGCTACAACCGCGACGCAATGCTGGCCTGTAGTGATGTAGCGTAGCAGCGTCTACAAGTATGCAACACGACACTACTCGTTATTTGACATTGATTGTGGAATTATGTGTTTGATTTTGTGGAATTCATTGTTCATTTGTGTTTAATTTTGGATCCTTCCTTTATGTTCCTTGTATTTGACATTGATTGTGGAATTATGTGTTTGATTTTGTGTGACTTCTTATGTTTGAGCATTTATATTTGTGTAGTATGTTAGAAATAATATTAATTTATTATTATTAGAATAGTCTAGATTGTGGGCTTGGCCCATTAGGTCTTTTAGTCTCTATAAATAGAGAGCCTCCTTGTACAGACTTACACACTTGAATATACAATATATTTCAGATTCAATTTGGTATTAGAGCTCTCGATCTGAGGGCTCTGCTTCCGCATATATATCTTTTCCTTTCTTTTTACTGCCGTGCATCACACCGGCAACCATCCTTTCACACCTAACCCTTATTTAGTCACAAATTTTTTGTCCTCAACCTCGTTTCATTAGGAAAAAGATCGTCAGCCTCCGTTCATCGCCGGAAACCGCCACAAAACCACCGTCCGCCACTGTTCACCGCCGTCAGACTGCTTTTCCGGCGACTTTTCCGACCAACCACCACGCGATCAGGAGCGGCTCAGGGAGGCGACCCTGCCTGTCCAAGCCGCGTGTTGATCGGAGCATCCACGCGCCGCCACACGCCGGTGGAAGTCTCTGGCGGCCGAACCACTGTTCCGGCGCGTGAGCCACCGTCCGGCCACCGTTCCAGGCCGGACCACCACCATCTTGCTCGCCTCCTCACCCTCTTTCCAGATCTGGTCTCTGTTCGTTGTGGGTCCCATCCGTTTGAAAGATATCAGTGAAAAACCCGCTGTTTGGACAATTTTGTGCAATGTTTTTGCACGATTTCTTGCTTTCTTGTAGTTCTTTGCTATTTTCTGGTCATCTCCTTTTATTTTGTGATGGAGGGCTCAAATAATGCGTCCAAAAACACGACTGGCATCATCTCCAGTACTACCCCATCTCCATTCTTTTCTCGGGCCACTGATTCCAATTGGAACAGTGTACGCGGTCGCAGACGTGGCCGCAGACAGAGGCCTCGTTGCAATTATTGCCAGAATCTTGGGCATTTTGAAGAACGCTGCTATAGGAAGTACCCTCATTTGAAGCCACCGACTGCCAACTTTGCTCAAACTGATGTTACGCCACCTTCAACTGGATTAGTAACTCTTTCATGTGCCGACTATGAGGCACTTCTCAAGAAGGTTTCTTCTCAGCATCCTACTCAAGACACTGGTAATCATGTTGCTTGTTTTTATCAATCATCTCTTGGACCCTGGATAATAGACTCAGGTGCTACTCATCATCTTTGTGGTAATAAAGATCTCTTCACTTCACTTTCTTATTCTAATAACCTACCACCTGTCACTCTTGCTGATGGCACTAAGGCTCCTGCTCGTGGAATTGGGGAAGCCAACCCAACTCCCCTTTTAACTTTGAGTTCTTTTTATTATATACCTGGCATTCCTTTTAATTTAATCTCTGTTAGCCAGTTGATTCATTCTCTTTCATGTACTATTACCTTCTCTAAACAATCCTTTTCTATGCAGGATTCGGGTACGGGGAAGACGATTGGAGCAGGCGTTGAGTCACGAGGTCTCTACTATCTGATTGCACCACCTTCTCCAGTAGCCTGTTCTCTCACAGAGTCTCCTGAGCTAATTCACAGTCGTCTGGGTCATCCAAACCTCTCCAAGCTTCAGCATACGGTTCCCTTTTTATCCAATCTTAAGTCTTTAAACTGTCATTCTTGTCAGCAAGGAAAACACACTCGCTCCTCCTTTGCTAATAGAGTCAATAAAAGAGCTCATGCTCCTTTTTCTATTGTTCATTCTGATATTTGGGGTTCGAGTCGAACAACTTCTGTCTTGGGTTTTCAGTATTTTGTCACCTTTATTGATGATTTCTCCCGTTGCACTTGGGTTTATTTAATGAAAAATCGTTCTGAGTTATTTTCAATTTATCAAAAGTTTTGTGCAGAAATAAAAACTCAATTTGATGCTTCTATTCAAATCTTGCGCAGTGATAATGCAAAAGAGTATGTGTCTCTTGAATTTTCTAAATTTCTGGATACACAAGGGACGATACACCAGACTACCTGTCCCCACACTCCACAACAAAATGGAGTTGCTGAACGTAAAAATAGACATCTAGTTGAAACTGCACGTACCCTTCTCATTCATATGAACGTCCCACTCCGTTTTTGGGCAGATGCTATTATCACCTCATGTTTCCTTATCAACTGCATGCCCTCTTCTGTGCTAAATAATGATGTTCCCCACAGTATTTTGTTTTCCGGAGCACCTTCTTATCCTCTGCCTTTACATATTTTTGGCTGTACTTGTTTTGTTCATGATCTTACTCCAGGTAAAGACAAGTTGACATCCAAGGCCTTCAAATGTATTTTCCTTGGGTATACACGTTTTCAAAAAAGGTATCGTTGCTATTCTCCTGATCTCAAGCGTTATATCGTTTCTGCTGATGTCACTTTCCTTGATCAGCAGCCTTTTCACTCTACTCCGTCTCCAGTGTCCCAAGTTAATCAGGTACTTCCTGTTCCTTTTCTTGACTTGTCTTTACCAGCTGCAGGTGACCCTATTCCAGAGGAGCAACCAATTACCTCCATACCTGCAGATCGTCCTCTCCTCACATACCAGCGTCGTCAGCCTGCACCTCCTCCGACTTTGCCTCTTGATGACTCATCGCCCTTTCCCGTCGGCTTTTCTCCTCCGGATCCTCCATCAGAGACTCCTCCCATTTCCCTTCGGAAAGGTATTCGATCCACTCGAAATCCTCATCCCTTTTTTTCTTTCTTGAGTTATGACAGACTTTCTTCACAACATTTTACTTTTGTTTCTAGTCTCTCTTCTGTTTCCATCCCTAAAACCACAGGTGAAGCACTATCTCATCCAGGGTGGCGCCAGGCGATGCTTGATGAAATGCAGGCACTTTACTCCAATGGCACTTGGGATCTTGTTCGTGCTCCTCCCGGGAAGTCTGTTGTTGGTTGTCGATGGGTGTTCACAGTTAAAGTTGGTCCTGATGGCACTGTTGATCGCCTTAAAGCTCGCTTAGTGGCCAAGGGATACACACAGATCTTTGGTCTTGATTATGGGGATACCTTTTCTCCTGTTGCTAAGATGGCTCCTGTTCGCCTGTTTCTTGCCCTTGCCGCCATTCATCACTGGCCCCTTCTCCAACTTGATATTAAAAATGCTTTTCTACATGGTGACTTGCAGGAGGAAGTTTATATGGAGCAACCACCAGGTTTTGTTGCTCAGGGGGAGAGTTCTGGAATGATATGTAAACTTCGAAAATCTTTATATGGCCTGAAGCAATCTCCTCGGGCCTGGTTTAGCCGCTTTAGTTCAGTTGTTGAATCCTTTGGCTTAATCAGAAGCAAAGCCGATCATTCTGTCTTTTACCGGCATAGCTCTTCTGGCCAGTGCGTTTATCTCCTGGTCTATGTTGATGACATTATCATTACAGGCAGTGATCAGACCGGGATTGATCAGTTGAAAGAACATTTATTCAATCAATTTTTCAGACCAAAGATCTTGGCAGACTTCGATATTTCTTGGGGATCGAAGTTTCACAGTCTAGGCGGGGCATTTCCATCTGTCAGAGGAAGTATGCACTGGATATCCTAGATGAGACTGGCATGTTAGGCTGTAAACCCATTGATACACCTATGGACCCCAATGTTAAGTTATTACCAGGACAGGGGGAGCCACTGCCAGATCCTAGTCGCTACCGCCGACTAGTTGGAAAATTGAATTATCTTACTGTGACAAGGCCAGATATCTCCTTGGCAGTCAGTGTTGCAAGCCAATTTCTTGATTCTCCCTGTGACTCCCATTGGGATGCAGTTATTAGAATTCTCCGATATATTAAAAATGCGCCAGGAAGAGGTTTATTATATACAAATAAAGGGAGTTCAGAGATCTCTAGTTATTCAGATGCTGACTGGGCAGGTTCTCCTTCAGATAGACGATCCACCTCAGGGTATTGTGTTCTCTTCGGAGGAAATTTGATCTCTTGGAAGAGTAAGAAGCAAACTGTTATCGCCAAATCCAGTGCGGAGGCAGAATATCGGGCAATGACAAATGCAACCTGTGAGCTCATCTGGCTGAGACAATTGCTGAAGGAACTCCATCTCTGTGAACAAAAGCCTATGAAGCTCATTTGTGACAACCAAGCCGTTTTGCATATATCCTCTAACTCAGTCTTTCATGAGAGGACCAAGCATATAGAAATTGACTGTCATTTTGTTAGAGAAAAGATCCAGTCAAGGGAGATCGAGACAACATTTGTCAATTCCAATGATCAACTTGCGGATGTATTCACTAAAGCTCTTAGAGGTCCCCGAATAGATCATATTTGTAACAAGCTGGGAGCTTTTGATATATACGCACCAGCTTGAGGGGGAGTGTTAGAAATAATATTAATTTATTATTATTAGAATAGTCTAGATTGTGGGCTTGGCCCATTAGGTCTTTTAGTCTCTATAAATAGAGAGCCTCCTTGTACAGACTTACACACTTGAATATACAATATATTTCAGATTCAATTTAGTACTAGATTGTTAGTATAATATATGTGGAATTAATACACCGTAGCAGCAATACCGCTTCCCGCTACACCGCTATACCATTTTTGAGGTCGGCCGCTACCTGCTACTGACAAGTATGCTAGGACTACGTATTTTGTACAAAACAAGGACAACCAAATATGATAGTGTAAGGAACCTTGGGATACACCACCCCAAAAGCTAGCTCAAAGGGTGGGAGTGTCCAAGGTCTTATAAACTCCCACATTGGTTGCTCTTCAACCAATGTGGGACTATATATCTCAACACGCCCCCTCACGCAAGAGCCCTCTTGGCTTGAAGCGTGGATTATGCAACAGGCCCAATATTTGGTTTACCTTTTTTTGTGCTTCCACTTTAAAGTGGGGGGCGGTGAGGATCGAACCTCAAGCTCTAATACCATGTAAGGAACCTTGAGATACACCACCCCAAAAGCTAGCTCAAAGGATGGGAATGCCCAAGGTCTTATAAACTCCCACATTGGTTGCTCTTCAACCAATGTGGGACTATATATCTCAACAGATAGGAATGCAGACTCAAGGTCCAATCCAAAGAGTAAATGGGCCAACCCAATTATACAATACCAACGTAGAGGACCCAAGAAGGGAAAAGGAGGGAACGACGCTGAGGTGGCAAGTTAGTTATTCAGTAGTGGGAGGGATGTGCTGTCTGGGGAGTGAGTTTGTTGTAATTAGCTTTATAGTGCTGCGAGGCACCTTCTTTCATTTTTTATGCTTGTTTTCACTTATTCTACACTTTGTAGAGGGTGTGGAGAGTCTCCATTGCTCGGAGCTTAGGCTCTGAACCATTTCCTTGTATTTCCTTTTACATTTGAAAACAGAAATATACAGGATTCCTCTCTCTCTTTCGATAGGAGGAGATTTATCCTATCAAAATACCTGAGAGGGATATTGAGAACAGTTAAGATCAAGTGCGTAAAGAGAAAAGAGGGAGAATCTATTTCCATCTTCATAAACCCATTTGGAAGTTCAAATCTCCCTCTAAGGTCAAGTTTTTCTTTTGGACTGTGGTTCTTAATTGAATCATCGCCAGTGGATGTATTGCAAGTTTGTTGGCCATGTGAAGTTCTTTTCCTAATTATGTTTGCTATGTGTAGTGATTGTTCAGGATTTGTTCCTAATCCATTCTTAACATTGTTATGCTGCTGTTTCTTTAGGGAATAAATTGTTCATCCTTTTTGGTGAATTTGGGTGCGCCGTAGGTTCTTGGACCGTGTTTCAGTGACTAATTTTAATGGTTTTGGTAGAATTGAGGACGCTAATTTTTTTGGCAATGTGTACGTGCTATTATTTTGTGCATTTGGTTGAAGCATAACATTCTTATCTTTAAGGAGGCTTCGGTAGCACAGCAGCAGATTTGGGCTATGTTTAGGCATTTGCATTTTGAATATATCCATTTCCTAATTTATTTCCCAAATTCGGTTGTTGATATTTGCTAATATTTTATTTTGTACTTTTATCTGAAATACCTATTAATTATCCTTTTTTTTGCTTCTTTGCTCCTGTTGTGCAGGTAGCACTGCTCAAATTTACTGGTTATAAAATAATAAATAATATTTCAGATACTGGGAAGGCGTTTCTGATTATACTTATCACAGATATCTTCCTAGGGTAATTTCCTTTTACAGCTTGGTAATTGATTTCCATTCAGCATAACTTTCCTTCTAATGAATTATTGATGCTGCTTATGATATCACCTGCACCAATTACTAAAGCATTCAAAAGAAGTATTATAGCATTAGAAAATATACCAATAATTTCAAGAAGTGAGAGAAAAAACTTTTTTTAATTATTTGGAAAGGGAATGTCTTGTGTTAATGGTTAGCTTTCTACATTGCCAGAAGAGATAGGAATTCATTAAAAACAGGCTGTGGGCTTGAAGTCATTATCAGCCTTGAAGTTTCTTCGAATCTGTGAAGTTTAAGCCACAGAAAGATATTCATGAGAAGAGTGAATTTGCGTTTCATATGAATTTAAATTTAATGTTCTTTCTGTTTCGTGTGTGTGGATTAGCTTATTTTCGGTTCAAAATAACTTATAATCACAAATCTTACGAAAGCTTTTTTTCTAAATATAAAGGTAACTTTTCCCTAAAAATTAAGCAAATCGAAACAAGCTATTAGTGTAAAAGAATCTATGTTGACATTGGCTTAAAAAAGGTTCAAATCAAGGTGCAAAATGACTGAGAAATTCTTCTATTAGCAAATGTGTCCTGTTACTGTTCAAAACTTCATCTGGCTATTAAACAGAAAAATGACATCTGAAAAGGAAATTTGCTATCCCGAATTTCCATTTTAGAGCATGACTTTTGAATCAGGCCTAATGAAAAACTTATAGCTTTAAGCAAGATCTTCACAGCTGAGTTAACACTTGATGTTTTCATGTAAAAGAACTATGTCTTCAATATGGTTTAAATAGCCTGTTTTGTCTTGCCATTTTTTCCTTTTCTTATCTTTTTATCTTTCTTTTTTTTGTTGGCACCGGGGGAGGGACGAGGTTACATATGTTGTTGACCGCTTTTGTTGCATACTGAACGTCTGCAGGTATCATTCTGAATCTGGTTGGCAAACTTTGCTAGAGATAATTGTTGAGCACTATGGGCTTGAAGCTGATCAGTCTGCTATAACTATTTTTGTCTGCCTGGTCCCAGTTATCATTGATGCATGCGTGAAACTTTGGGTATGTTCTTTTCTTTAGTGACTGCTAAATGCTCCTGATTCCATGTCCTTTTTTATTTTTTGTATTTGTTAATATTAGAAATATAAATTCATTCTTTGGCCTCTACCTAACAACTTGGACTTTCAGAATTCACCACCATTGACCAGTACCCAGACCAGCAATCACCATTTCCATCGCTTCTATGCAATCTCTAGTGGATTGCAATCCCACAAACAATAATCCTTATTGGTTGTTATTTTTACTGGTAGCAGCTACCAGTCATAGGTAACATTAGGGTGAAAGATGAGGTAATCAAAGCAATGAACCCTCTGATACGGGAAAGCTAGACACACAGAGAGAAGTTTGTATACCATGATTATAATGTGTGACGAACTCATTTATAGATAGTATGTACGAAGCAGTTGCAGGATCAGAGTAATTACAAGAAGCAATCAAATGAGTAATTGCATAGGTAATTAGAGGAGCAATCAAAAAATGGGAAACGTATAATTCTTAGTATTGGAAACTTGTGCTGTAATTCTTAACATGGGATCTCCCAGACTAAATTTGGAGTCAGCAATATTGCTTATTCCTCACATGGGATACCTTCGTATGTCATCCATTAACCCAAACTTCGGATTCCTCTCATCCCTGATATTTCGAAATTTCCTAACTTCATAGGACTCTCACCTGATATTGTTAACCGCTCATACTGCAAATTATGGTGGTTCAATGCATGAAGCTCTCACCATTGTGGGGTTTGGCGAGCATTAAATATGCACCACCTTACCCTTGTAAGTGGGGAGGATGTTTACACAACTATAATCCATAGATTACAAAAACCTTACTGTTGAGCCAAACTCACCGTAAAAGAAACTTTAAATGGAAGTCTTTGGCAGGATAGACTGTTTTGTTTGTGATATCTGATACAGCAATCTGCTAAACACGCTGCCTTTGTCTTGAATGCTATTAATAGGATTTTGAAAACTTATATTCTGCATACAACTATTGGAATTTGTCCCGTTTCAATCACTTTGTAGATGTTAATACGTATCCCCCTTTGTTGTTTTTGTGATACAGCTGTTTAAATTCCTCCCACGATTATCGCCAAAGGTGACGAATATATTCCAGGAAATGAAACGTCACTAGTTGAAAATTTATGTCTGTGAAAGCCGTGTGCACTGGTTTTGTCAACTGACACATTTTTCAGTCTTTCGCTCTATAACCACGTATTCTTGTACCCATTTCTTTATATTGCAATGTCCAGCATTTTGTGTAATAATGACTGTTCAATGAGTTCAGCTACCAGTTTATGTTTCTCATTTGCTAAGAATGGTGACAAGTATTAATTCTCAATAAATTATAACCGTTAGATTGGTTATATTCACAAAAATCATGACGTCAAAGGATATTTATGTGGGCAGATTCATCTGAGTTAGTGTTTGAAGGAGCTTCTGTTCAAGTTTAAATTGGCTTTTTTTGTTTGAAATAGATCTTTAAAAATGGAACTTAGTGTTTGAACGTTAAAAACTTGTGAAAAAATTTGGGATCGGGTGGCCTGCCGTTCATTACAGATGCCATTAGTTAACCAATAAATAATTTTTTCTCAATTCCGTCCTCTTCACATCTGGGGAACTTGAGCATATATTTACGTTGTGATCAATATCTCACGAAATTGGAAATAATATAATATTATCTCATGTAATAAAAAAAAATTGCAACATTATTCCCAAATAATTGATTAAACAATATATTCTTCTTCCTCTCATTGTCATCTGATTCTTCTTCATCTTTCTTAGATTCTGCTTTGAGATTTATTCCTTTATCTCTTGTCATTGAGGCTTTTCGTTTGAGAGACTCAAACTGCATCTCAAAAGTCATGAGGCATCCAATGAGTTTCTCTAAATTATAGATTAAATGCTTTGAAATCAGCAAGTATATTGTTCGTTTTAAGTAATAAAGTGATAAGTAGAGTATCGTTCCCACGAAGATTAATGCACCAAGTATTAGTTTAACTATTCCCCTTAAGTTGAAAAATAAAATTTGGATTGGTTTGTGAAAGGAATTGATTTTGGAATTCAAAACAGAATTTAAAAATAATTAAATTTAAAACAGAATTTAAAAATAATTAAATCTAAAACAGAAAATTAATAACAATTAATTTTGAACGCATGCAAGAAAGGATCAAGAACGCAAGAAGTATTGATGAAAAATTTATAGAAAGTATGTAACCAGGATGCACTTCACCTCCGATCCTCCCTTATATTCCTATATTATATTTTATAATTAATTAATTCGTTTGTTCAGACAATTCATTATTTCTCTATAAAATAGTTGAACCCTAATGTCTTAGTGATTTCAACCCTTTAATCCAATTAGAATCCTAATGTCTTAGTAATCCCTCTTGAATTAAGCATTAAGCAAATGAATTATGAGTCTACAATTTATGTAAGCCAATGTCTAGATCATACACAAATTGTTATTCTACCCTTGTCCAGACTAAAACCCCAATATGTCTATTGTGAGTCCTAACCCTCAAAGCCCTATAATTTAGAGTGATCAGTTCTAAACAGGATATGAAAAATTAAACCAGGTAGAATAAAACAAACTAACTAATTAACTTATAAAATATCAATACAGAAAATATAAAGGATTCACATCGGATCCGTGATCCCAACTACAAAAACAAACTAGCCAGACATAGCTAGCTTAAACTAATTAAAAGAAGGAAAATTGTTCATAAACTAAGAAGAAAAGAAGAAGAAGAATAAAAACTCAATGTCTTCAGCCTTCAACTCCGGTGGAATCCTGATCTCCAGGACGAGTCTCCAAGAATTCTCTCAATTCTATGGTCCTCACAATTCTCTCCAGCCAAAGATTCTTTTCTCTGAGATCTGAGTCTCTATTTATAGAGTTTATGACCTTGTGTAGAAATTTTGATTGAATCTTAGTCGTAAGTCTCTGTCTAATCTTCCACTGATGCAGAAAAATATTTAATGCTGATTGCCCGCACCTCCCACACTACTAGTGTGGTTTCCACGCTGATAGCATGGGAGTTTTGTTCACAGTTCTGGAAGCCCACGCAACTAGCGTGATTCCCACGCTGTGAGCGTGGGTTGTGGCGCAACTAGCGTGAGTTTCACGCTGTGAGCGTGGATGTCTCTGGCTGATTTTTGCTTCTGGCGCTACTAGCGTGGGACTTCGATTTCTTACTTCCAAATTTGACTCCTTATTGTCCTGTTTTTCCTACAAAATCAAAAGAAAATCAGCTATACCATCTTTGATTGAGATTTTAACAAATCAACAGTAAATATTGCCTTTTTATTCAAGATTAATCAATATTCTTTCTCTTTTTGGCTTAGATTTATATATATGCTTGAGACATATCAAACAATTCCCAGATTTGAACGTTTCTGTCCTCAACAATGTAATAGATTAAAGTCAAAGGCAAAGATTAACTCTGAGAAGAAAAACATGGAACATGAACATCAGATTGCTATGCATGTATAACTTCCTATTAAAACTTCAAACAATGCTTTTCAGTTGTATCAAGAAATCATATCCTAACTTGAATATTCCTCACCAGATAAATATACTTTCATCGCTCTAGTGTTTGAGGGGTTCATACTCATTCCATCAGTGTAGCAGTAATTCCATAAGCTTGAACATATTCTCAATTCCTAAGATTGAGGAACCCATTTGACATGCATAGACTGATCAAAAGGTCTTTGATAGGTTATAACTTGGCCTGGTTTGGGGGTAAGAATCTTTTGGTCAGAGGCTGATTAATTTGAAAGATTAAAGTCCTGAGATTTTTGACATTACTTCCTTCTCAGTTTTTTAATTCTGCCACATTTTATCAATTTGGGATTCTTTTCCCTTTTTCACTACCTTTTTCTTTTCTTTGTTTGCAAATGTTTTCTTTCTTTTCTCTTTTGAGCTGCAAATTTCTTTTTTTTCTTTTTCAGAATTTTTTTTTTCTTTGAAGTATTTTTGCAGGCCATTCTTATGTTCCTTTTTTCAACTTACTTAACTTTTCTTTTGAGAAGTACCTTGACTTTTTCCTTTGATCAGCATTTCAATCTCTTTCAAGGTGTGTCAATGGAGAAATGGTTAAGTAATATTCATCAGGTTTTTGAATAAATTGGTCCAAGACTCAAAAGGGCGAACAATGGAAAATTCTTTTAGGTAGGCTGTTTGGCTCTAAGTTAACAAGAATAAATATGCCTTTATCATGTCAGTAATGCATGCAAGCCAGAGAAACAGTTCAAGTTCTAGAAAACTACTACAATGAGGCCTCTTTGAAAAAAAATTTGTTTAGGCTTAATCCTCACTGATGGTCCTCAAAAGTTGAGGCCCATTAAGTGTAAATTGTTCCACAAAACCCATGTTTGGTTATAAATCACTCCCGTCAACCTTCTTCTTTCCATATAGAGCAACTGTTTTGAATAGTGGACCAGAGCAATACCGAAAGTGGGAATTAAAGTAGACCTGGAGCAAATTTAACATTATCTTTTTCACATATGACTATTGGGTTAGTTTGTTTTGTTCAGGACACCTAAGGCCCATCAGAAGGAACCACAAAATGAAGAGAGAAGAAGGAGTGTTGCGCAGGAAGAAAAAAAGCCTGTTGTAGTACAACAGCAGTCAAAGGAAGCTATGGGAATCCGCCACGTCAGCCACAGCAGAGAAGGTGGAGGTGCTACCTCTGCTACAGTACGAAAGCAAAGGAGCTGAGCAATCAAAAGCAGCCACGTCAGCTGCAGCAGAAGGAGTGGAGGTGCCTCCCTGAATCCGATACTCCTACTCACAAAGGGAGCCAAAAGCAAGGGGGACCATCTCCATTTAAGGCCAAGCTGGCAAAAAGCAAGGCTACCATTGGAGAGGATCTCTATTCGGAGCTGAGCTGGCAAGAAGCAAAGCTACCATTGGAGAGGATTTAAACAAAGCACGACCCTTGATGAAAGGAACAATGGAGATCAAATGAAGAACCCTATAAAAGGAACAAGCAATCCTCATAAAATGGGGATCAGCGCCCATCCTAGGACTTGTTATCTCTTTGTTTTTCTTTTTGTAAAAATGCTCACTAGGAGCTAACTTCCTCTAAGTGGGTGAGGGTTCCATAGAAGTAATCCCTTTTGTCTTAGGATAACTTTGTAAGGAACACATATTTTATAAATGAATTTTGAGTTGCTCTTTGGTTTAATTTATTGATTTTGTGAAACCCTTTGGGCTGGCAACCTCATCCCGGGACCACTCGGTTGATGAAACACTGACAAAGGTGTGTGGAGCATTATCAAGATCCTGGGGTAGTTTAGCCTGAAGAAAGGAGGGAGAAACACCTGGAATGAGGAGCACTGCCATGTGAATCCATGCTCTTTTGAGAAGGCAGCATGGTTTCCTTGCATATAACTCCAAGTACTATGGAGTAACGTGGAGAGTAAGACCTTACCCTCTGCTTACCTATAGCAAAACAAGGGAAGGAGCAAAATCCACTTGTAAACTATGCTACCAAGCAGGTTTAACCAAAGGGATGAAAACATGGAACCCGTAACACCTACTTGACTTTTTCTGAAATTAATCTTAACTCAAACTTCTATCACAACCTTTTCCTCACGATAACTGAACTGTGTTTTACCAGCTGATGCTTTTACTTTCATTTCGTTGACCGCTCTTGAAGTTACTTAAATTGATGCCTTTTATTCGATGACCGTGCTAAGTCATTCACTGCTCTCATCTGGTTCAGAATGGTTAACATTGTTTAACTAGCTGCCCAGAGATTTCTCTTTGTGAAGCTTAGCTGAGAATAGTACTTTCTTTTATTGCTCCATTTTACAAATTAAGTTTCCTTTAGCGCTTCTTACTTCACAACTGCTCCCTGAGGACGATAAATCTCGGGCTACAATACCCTATATTGCTTGACAGTACGCTTGCATATAGTTGAAGGGGGTTGCTCTTAGTCAGAGTAGATTGCTCCTGTTGGCAATCCTGATTATTACTCTGCACTCTTGCTCTCTGGAAAGATATTCCCGAGCAACTTTTGGTTCGACCAAGCAATTGGCGCCGTTGCCGGGGATCATTTGGCAAGATAGAGCGTTTTTAAGGAAACATTTTTATTGTTTAATTGCAGTCTTTTTGTTTTGATAGACCTCCTACATTGTATGAGCACAGAACCTACAGAACTTGGACTGGAAATAGTACTTTTTGATCCAGAACCCGAGAGAACCTTCAGAAATAGAAGAAGAGCTCAAAGGTTGAGAAACATTACAATGGAGGAGGTTGTAAACAATGATAACAATGGAAATCATAATCATGAGCCTGAACAAGGACCGAATGAAGGAAGAGGGCCATCATTGAATGATATGGCTGCTCCCTTCAGAAATGGTCCAGAACGAGGGTATGTTCCCCCTCCCTTGAATATCCCGAACTTTCAAATAAAACCTGCAATGTTCCAAATGATTATGAACGCTGGTCAGTTCCATGGACTGCCCATGGAAGACCCTCACAGTCATTTGGACAATTTCACTGAGATAGTTGATAATTTCAAAGTTCACGGTATTTCGGAAGAAAACATGCGGATGCGGCTTTTTCCATAGCTGGAAAAGCCAAAGAATGGAGGAGAACATTGCCCCCAAACTCCATCACCAATTGGGAGCAATTGGCGGAACAATTTGTTACCCGATTTTTCTCCCAAGCAAAACAAGCCCAAGTGAGGGCTGATATAGCTTCCTTTAAAATGTATGATGGAGAAAGTCTGTATGAAGCATGGGAACGCTTTAAAGAGTTGATACGAATTTTCCCGAATCATGGAGTTTCTGATTGGGGCATCATTCACACATTCTATCATGGCTTAACCCCACCATTGAAAGCAATTGTTGATGCAGCTGCAGGGGGAGATCTTTTGGATTTTACTTATCCAGAAACCTACCAGTTGTTGGAAAAACTTTCAAAAAAACATATTTCATGGCCTTCCACATGACACAGTGCTCCTAAGAAAGCAGGAGTTCTTGAGCTAAGCTCAGCTGATGCTCTTTCAGCACAAATGGCTTCACTCCAGAACACTATAAAAAACTGGAAGCCCATGGAACAGAAAAAACCAACTGAGCAACTTCTCTTGACTCAAACAAGTCAGAGTTGCCCCACTTGTGGAGGTCCTCATGAATATG
>NW_026899268.1:0-78832 GCF_033153095.1 Gastrolobium bilobum
GCTGTCTGATCCTGTAGGTCTCGAACTTCTTCAAGTTCTACCTTACTCCCATTATCTCCTTGAGAGATCAAATCCTGCTCAGGGAAGGTAGACATTCTTGTAAACACAATTACCTTGTTGTCCTCAGGGTAGTAAAAGTAGTATCCCTTAGTTTCTTTGGGATAGCCTACAAAGAAGCACAATGCGCTCCTAGCTCCTAATTTCTCAGGTGCTAGGGTCTTGACATAAGCTGGACAGCCCCATACCTTAAGGTAACTCAAGTTGGGCTTCCTGCCCCTCCATATCTCATATGGGGTAGTCGGAAACAGACTTAGACAAAACCCTATTAAGAAGATATACCGTTGTATCAAGAGCGAATCCCTAAAACGATTTTGGGACCTTCGTACTACTCATCATAGACCGTACCATGTCCAACAAGGTTCGGTTCCTCCTTTCAGACACACCATTTTGATGCGGTGTGTAAGGAGCCGTCAACTGTGAGAGAATTCCATTCTCTCTTAGATAATTCTGAAACTCTTGACTCATATATTCACCACCCTGATCTGATCGTAGTGTCTTGATCATCTTGCCAAGTTTTTTCTCTACTTCATTCCTAAACTCTTTGAACTTTTCAAAGGCCTCGGATTTGTGCCTCATAAGGTACACATATCCGTATCTGGACTTATCATCAGTAAAGGTAATGAAATAGAAAAATCCTCCTCTAGCCTGCGTAGACATAGGTCCACATACATCAGAATGAATGAGTTCCAATAACTCATTGGCTCTATGACTCGCCAATTTATCAATCTTGGTCTTCGTCATCTTACCAGCCAAACAAGATTCACAAGGTCCGTAGGATTCAAAATCCATGGAATCTAGATAACCATCCTGATGGAGTCTAGACAATCTCGTCTCATTGATGTGTCCTAATCTACAATGCCAGAGATAGGATCTACTATCTAATCTAGGTTTCTTAGTTTGTATACTAAGAACGTCACTATTCGTATCTAAATCCAAAACGTATAAACCATTAACCCGTGATGCGCAAGCATAAAGAGAATCATTCATAATGACAGAAAACTTGCCATCCTTTATTATAAAGTTAAAACCATATTGTTCTAAACGAGAAATAGAAATAATGTTTCGGAAAATAGACGGAACATAGAAACAATTAAACAAGCGTAAGACAAAGCCCGTAGGCAAAATAAGGTCTACATCTCCTACAGCTAAGACAGCAACTCTTGCTCCATTACCGACCCGGAGATTCACCTCGTCCTTCTCCAACCTCCTCGGGTTTTTAAGCACCTGCAACATATTGCAAATATGAGAACCACATCCGGTATCTAATACCCATGAAGTTGAATCAACACTTGAAAAATTAATTTCTATAGTGAACATACCTGAGGTAGTAGCATCACCATGCTTCTTCCCCTTGATGCTCTCAAGTTACAACGGGCAGTTCCTCTTCCAATGTCCTGGTTTCTGACAGTGGAAGCATACATCATCAGCCTTATCCTTTGACTTTTCCTTCTTCCCCTTGCCCTTCTTCTTCTTCGCTTGACCCTTGGGTTTGAGCTTGTCTGTCCTCACAGACTTGTTCTTACCCTTGGCCTTGCCAATCAGAAGAACCTGGGTCATGTTCTTCTTAACAGCACCCTCAGCAGTGGTGAGTAGACTCAACAACTCAGCTAGTGTTGATTCTACCTTATTCATATAATAATTAACCACAAAGCCATTAAAGGAAGGTGGCAATGACTGTAAGACCAAGTCTATGCTCAGCTCATGGTCCATGATAAAACCAAGAGAAGAAAGCTTCTCTATTAGCCCTATCATCTTGAGGACATGCGGTCCCACCGCAGTACCCTCAACCATCTTACAACCAAACAGCTCCTTGGAGGTTTCAAAGCGTTCAACCATTCCCTGCTTATCATACAGCTCTTTCAGATGTAGGATAATAGAGGGAGCATCCATATGCTCATGTTGACGCTTAAGCTCCGCAGACATTGAAGCAAGCAGTACGCAGACTGCCTGTTCATTATCCGCCAAATGCTGCCTGTAGGCTTCTAAGTCAAACTCAGCAAACCCAGGTTGCCCTTCCGTAGGGGCAATAGGAAGTGGAGCGTCTAGGACATAGCCAATCTTTTAAGAACGAAAAACTATTTTGACGTTCCGATACCAGTCCGTGAAGTTTGGTCCAGTTAATTTATTAGCGTCCAGAATTGAGCGTAAGTTAATGTTACTTGCCATGACTCAAAGCTGAAAATAAAGATAGACAAAATAAGTATTTCATGATCAACACCTAATACGGAGACTTTTAAAACGTATAAGGTCCTCCCACTATTTTATCTAAAATCAATGACCCTCCGTTATTGATTTAGGGTTACCCTTACTTTAAGGATATCCTAGTGGGCTAAGAAAACGACTAGATTTATTAATTTCTGGCTGAGCCTGCAAAATTAATTTATCTGGTGGGTTAATCTAATTAACAACATCTCTGTGTCTTTTCTTAGGTCATCAGGTTGACAACTCCTTGTCAATCACATCTCTATGTGATAACCTGGCACTATTTCCATAAATATATAGACCCGGCTGAGCCTGCAGTATATATATATATATATATTTATTTTAACACAAACTATCATCCTAAGTGTCATACACTTCAGATGACTCATTTTCCCAATGAAATGATAGGTCTTAGCTGAGCTAGAGAGCACTATCACGTAGAAGGGATTCAGGGGTCACTGATGATGGGAGGCAATCTCATGTTAAATAATTTTATAAATGAGGGTTCATTTATCGGTCTCCTTCTTTTAATTATCTTGCATGCAAATTAAACAAGAAATTCTAACTATCACATAGTTAATTTTAGCGGCTTGTCTAATCATGCATACTAGTCGTTAAGTGATCGCGTTTAATGATAAATAAACATACTAGACGCGATTTCAAAATTCAAAATTTTAAATTTCAAATATGTGGATGATCATGGTGCCTCCGTTTTCTCATCCAAGCTATCTTCATGCTCCGGATTATCAAAACGTCAATTCCTCCTTAATTTTCTAGCAATGGCCGAATGCTCATCTTGTCCTTCCTTGATTTTCTATGCGAAACTTAAACTAAAATGCATAAAAATAAATCGGGACAAATACAATCCCATTTAACCACACAAAACAACAGAATTAATAAAACATGCATTCGAAGCACCATGACCATCCAATCATCCTTGTACCTACAAAAATGGTTAGAAACCATACAAGGCATCTTTGCAATTCTAAATCAATCGAATCATCTCCAAAACAATAATTATCAACAATTGATAAAACATGATCAAGTTTCAAAATTTAAACGAAAAAGTTTCTTCCTTTATAGCCATATAGGTCGCGGCCATGAGGTTGAAGAATCATCCTCATGGTTTCGATTTTCCTATTCCAAATAGGATGGATCGAAACCCCTTAGCCCCAAGACGATCTTGGACATCAATAATGTCTCTACACGGTGATGTTATATCAAAAAGTTAGAACCTTAAACCTTTAAAACGAAATTTTCGATGTGTAAAAAGTCTTAAAATTTCGAAACTTTACATGAAAATGATGAAGATTTCAAAAACTCCTTTTTGAAAATTCGAAGGAAAAAGGACCCCACACGTTTGCGGCAACGAGCAAGCCTCTGATACCACGTGAAAGTTCAAAACTTTAGCACCAACATTGTTGCACAATGATATGCCTACATGAGGGAAAAATAAAAAAATTTCTGAAAGCGGAATGCATAGACAATCTATGCCCTCATGTGATTTAGAAAGAAAACGCTCATTGAAACACGAGAGGATTTAGAATTACCTTATTCTGATCTCTTGTAGGCTTCAAAAGGATGATGCGCTCTAATGATAGTCCACACAGCTATCTCCAATGTCGCAGCAGAGAACTCTTCTCCTTGATCCTCCTTGTCCTTAATTGCTTGCTAGGCGAATGAAGGCTAGAGGATTTACAAGTGTTTGATTAATTTTCTCAAGACTATGATTGTTGTCTTGAGATTAGGTGTGGGGCGAAAATGGAGAAGAATAGGTGATGATCTGTCTTCAAAAAACACAGAGGAGCTTCTCTTGTAGAGAGGGGCGAATTTTCAGTTTCATGTAGACTTTGAAAAGATGCTTGCTTTCTTATATCTTCACAAGTGATCTTTAAAGATTCTTAATTTAAAAAATCAGAATATTAAATTTAAAAACAAATCTTCAAAGATATTGAAAGATTGAGTAGTTTGAGAGAATATCTCTTCCACCAATTTTGCTAAAAATTCGAAATCAACATCTCTCCAGAGGCTCCAAAATTTCAAAAAAATTCCAAAAGCTGAAAATATGAAATTCAAGTGTTGAAATCTTGAATTAGATTTTAGAAGAACCATCTTCAAAATTTCGAAATTCATCACCATGATCTTCTCCATTTTGTAGCTCCAACAGTATTGTTTAAATTCTAAATTCAAACAAAACTGTTCAGAAAATCTATATCCAATCTCCATTAGATATCAATCAACAACACAATCTCGTGAGTTCAAATTTCAAATTCAAATTTTAAACTTTTCAAACTTTAAATTCAAAATTTAAACTTCATTGTTATCCTAGTTCGTAATTCAAATTTTGAATTCAAATTTGAAATTCAAAATTTCAAAATTCAAATTTCAAAATTTAAATTTTGAATTTTGTAATTTAAATTTGAATTCGAATTTCAAAATTCAAAATTTCAAAATTCAAATTTCGAATTTGTCCAAAACTTATTTTGGTCAAATCAACTTTTGACTTTTTAGGATCCATGGCCCAAAGACCCTGCTGGGCCTAACTAAACATTTGATCCCATTAGCAAGAAACAATTTCGCTCTAAAGGGCCAAATGTGGCGCATGTTTTTGATTGGGCTTGGAATCCAATTCCAACCCAATTCAACTCATAGTCTTGATAAAATCCAGTAACTTATTATTGGCCCAATGCTTGCAACAAGGAATAACCTTTGTGTGTGACCCATTAGGCCCAATTAGTCACTGACATAAATGAACTTGGACCAATTAAACTCTTTTAACAGACCCAATTCATTTAATGACCACATAAGACACTAGCAATGCTCTGCGGCCCCAGAACTAATTGAGTTGACCAAGTGATCTACCTTTCTAATTTGGATACCGTGTCGGAATCATCCCTCATATCGTCATTCACATTTAGTCGAGAGCAAGGAAATAATATCATCTTTCTTGTTGACTAAATATAGCTTTTCACAGAACTAGGAATCTTTTCTATTGACTCTAAGATTGATCATGACTCCTCATGATCACTTACTATGCATAGATTCCCGAGTCAATCAGAAGTCATCCAAGTCCCACCGGTCTTGTGAACGACTAATCCCTTATACGGGACTATGAGTCCTCTCGGCATGTCCATCTAGACTCATGTATTCAAGTTATACCCAAGAGTACACTGTTCTCCCCATGTTTCAGGCGGATAGAGTTGTACAGTCAAAGTATAACCCTAGGACATAGTGTTCGATGACATCCTTAAGTTTAGAACGATCCGCACTACCAAACGATGAGAGACTAAACAAATCCAATGATACTTAGTGAAATCCTTGTGGAGTCTCTCGGCGGGTCAGTTCAGTGCTATCTGTTCCTGAACAGATCCACCTACGACATCAGCTAATGTATCACCATACCTGCATACCATGAGGTCCCTACCTTGTATCTCCATACAAGTAGAAGATGTCGTACTAGTCTTATTGAGATCACCAATGCCCTCTCTTGGTGATTCAAGACTAGGAACATACTTTAGGCAATAGACATGTGGTGTCCTCGAGTCCTTATGATCATGATCCCTATCATAGATCCTCACATGAACACATGTTCTATTCCTGGGGCTTTTATCTTTAATCGCATATTAACCTAATATTAAGGCGAGACAAAATATGAAAAAGATAAAATGTGCTCATATATTAAATAAATCATGAAATATAAGTAGTAAAAGGTGTTCATCTGATGTAACAGATTGTCTCTAGGACACCTATATACTAACAGAAAATAATAAAGGGACAAATTTCATAAAGAATAGAACCTTCAGATTAAAATAATCAAGGAGAAACGACAATCAGAAAGGCTATTGTAAGAACCCGCACCATTAATTAAGGAATTTTAATTAATTATTTATGTAAAATTAGGAAATGATTCCATAATTGACCCTAATAATTATTAAGAGGCTTTAATAATTATGGTAAGTGATTAAGAATGCTGGAAAGTCGCTTTTCGGAAGAAAAGTGCAGATACCGGTTCTGCTAGTCGGTATAAATGCGTACCAAAAAAGTATCCCGGAAAATTAAAATAAGTGCATGATAATTACTAGAATAATATGCAGGACTTGTAAGCCAAGTTTCAAGTCCAAATAATGAGAACTGGTGTTAGAAACCGGTACTGGCTTTGAAAAGCGCATACCGGAAAGGTGCTCAGAAAAATATTATAAAAATATGATAATTCTTGTAAAAATATGTAGTTTCAGAATCCAAAGTTTGGGATTAAAATTCTTAGCGTAGCAATTTAAGCTAATACTGCGTGTTTTAATAAGTTTTGGCTATATATACTATGTCTAAGGGCACATTGCCCTAGATACCTAAATTTTGAACGTGGAGGCTGACCAGAATAGTATTCTTAGTCTTTCCTCTCTATTTATTGATCAAGTAATCACCTTTGATGCTTGTTCTTCCATTTAAACACTTGGTGAGGGTGAGGGTTGGCCTTGGGACTGCATTGTTGGCCTTTTTCTGAGTTAGAGAACCTGTGTGAGGGAGTTTGAACTGCTGAGTTTTGTGTTTGAAGAGTGGGAGTCTCATTCTTGGCATTTTGATCGTCAAAGTGTCACCTTTGTGAAGAAAAACCTACTCTTGATGGTGTCATTTTCGTGCATCATGTTGAGTCAGCTTTGAGTGGCTGTTGTGAGCTCCAAGAGCATCTCCCTCCTCTGTTTTTGAGTTGTGGTATGATCACCAACTTTTAACTTGAGTTTTAATGCTTAAAAGTGGAAGCTTGATGCATGTTAAGGCTAAAAGATGATAACTTGTTGTGGGGTAATGCTTAACACACCTAGAAATGCATGTTTAAGTGTTTAAAATCGGTAAAAGCCCAACATTTGAAGGATATCTTCACGAAATGCAGTTGCTGCATTCTGTCGTGAAATATCCGGATATCTGCCCGTGGAATATCCGGATATGATATCCGGATATGGGGTTTTGGGATATCTGGATATTGGATATCCGGATATGGGAATCTGTATATCCGGATATTACATATCCGAATATGGACAGTGAGATATCCGGATATTTCATATCCGGATATGTTCTCGTGGAATATCGGGATATTCTGGGATTTCGCAGAACAGTAGCTGTGCTGTGTGTACAGTAGGCTATTGGGGGTTTGTGGACCCTAGTTTGATGAAGTTGAACTTCTGTAATTAATAGACTAAGTCAGAATCATGTGATTAAGGGCTTGTGGCTTTGTTGGAAGCCTTAAGACGTAAATCGTTAAAGGAGTTATGTTAATGCTTTTAAGTTATGTATGTTGATACACTTGCTGGTCCTAAATCAGATTGTGATCTGCTGTGTGTTGGACTTGAGCTGTGAGGACTCTTGGCATTGGATAGTGAGCTTGCAAGGTAAGCTTTCGTGTCCTCGGTTTAGCCATGTTGTGGTTCCACCATGTCCCATGGGGGTATGGTATATGCATGCTGTGTTACATGCTGTTGAGCTATTGTATGTTAGTGCTTTGTTGATATGCATGGAGGTGTTCCACCTATACGGTAAGCCTGAGTATGTAGAACATACAATAGGGTGAGGCTGTGGGTGAGGTGCAAGCGGTGTTCCTTGTACTACATGTAGGAGATAGACGTATTCTTACATTTCTCTGGCCAGTAGATAGTGATAAACACACATGCCATAGATATCTGTTGCACTACATAGTTTTGGAACTGATAATGATATAAATGCTTTTAGAACTTATATTGCACATGTAAGTGAGCTTGGGGTGGAAGATCCTTGAGGACCCCTTCTCTTACTGAGATTTCTTGTTTAGAGATCTCACCCCACGTTTGGGGAATGCTTATTTCAGGATCAGGTAATGATGAGACCTCAGGCGGCAGGAGGCCGGAGCTGAGTCAGATTTGCTGTTATTTATGCTGACATGTTGGATGCTGGATTTGCATGCTGCTTATATGCTTATAGCTTCAGTTTATGTTATGGAGTTTTATGTTGAGACTTGTTGTTTACGCTGTTTATTTGGTGAGCATGGGGATTGTCCATGACACATAGTATTGTTTATGTCTTGTTTCATTTGGAGTTGTAATAATGTATCAGGATACGGTCCGGACTACGAGTTGTAGATCCGTGATTTTAGATACACACTTTAGTTATATATTGAGGTATTTCAGTAGATGTCTTATTGCAATTTACATACAGGCGATATTTTATGAAATTGATTAAGTAACCAAGATGGTAATTGATAATAATGTCATAATTGAAAAGAAAAAGAATATTCCTCATTTTTAATTAAGCCCCGCTTAATACGATGTAATGATAACACTACCGGATATATACGGGGTGTTACATTTTATGGTATCAGAGCAACGGTTCAAGGGAAAAGCCTGTATGTATTGCAATGATTAGGATGTTTGGTTGTGTATGTTTTGTGTGTTTGCTCCGTCGAGTATTATTATGATAATGCATATGTGACCACATTGCGTGGGCCTGATCAACTCATAAATTGTGCAACTTGTGCAGAGTCATGGGTAAGACCCGGGAGAAACCGCGAGACTTCGGAGGATCAGCCTGATCCTGTCCTGGCTGCATTGGCTGAGATGCAAGCGGCCCGACAAGCCGACCAGGAGTCCATGAGAATGGCAAACCAGGCCATGCTGGACGCCGTCAGGGAGGCGAACAAGAAGGCCACTGAGGACGTGTTGGAGGCCAACCGTTTGGCGAACATGACGATGTTTAGAGTCATGTTGGAGGAGATGAGGAATGGTCCTGTTGTTGGCCATGTTCCTCCGCCACCACCTCCAGCGCCACCACCACCACCTCCACCCAGTCTGCAGGATGACTCTCAGAGTCAGATGGGTGATGGCAGTCACCTTACGGGGGCCATGCAGACCGTCCCTGTTTTTGTTGAGGATCGAGATGAGATTGATCGCCAGCTGAATGCTTTCCGTAAGCATAAGCCACCTGCCTTTGATGGATCCTTTGATCCTGTTGCTGCGACGCGTTGGCTACAGGCGTTGGACAAGATATTTTGGGTCATGCAGTGCACAGATCCGCAGAAGTTGATGTTCGCTACTTACATGCTGGAGGGCGATGCCCATGAGTGGTGGACAAACCTTTCTCATGTCTACGAGATGCAGGGTCATGTGATGATGTGGCCTTTGTTTGAGGATTTCTTCTTGGGTCAGTACTTTCCGTATGACGCTCAGGAGAGGCAGCAGGGAGAGTTTGACAGATTGGTTCAGGGCTCGTTGTCTGTGGATGAGTACTTGGCTAAGTTCAACCAGTTGGTGAAGTTTGCACACTTCAGGATGACGAGGCCTACCCTACATTTCTGGCTGCTAAGTTCCGCAGGGGACTTAGTGAGGATATTGTCGGTTACCTAGCTGGTTCTGCTTCTAGAGACTTTGGGACACTGGTTCAACAGTGTCGTGATATTGAAGATTTCTACAGCTCGAGTAAGGCCAAGAAGGCCAAGGTTGCTGAGGCGACGAAGGTTGTAGCTGGTAGTTCCACTTCTTGGCGAGACAGGAAGTTTGGGAACAAGGGCAAGGGTAAACAGTTGGCAGCTCGGCAGGCGCCGAGTCAGTTCAAGAGGACTTCTGCTCAGGGGAGTGCATCGAGACCTCCTACCCCCAAGTGTTCGGGATGCGGGAAGACTCATTTTGGACCGTGCTCTACCGGCCAGTTGATTTGCTTTCAGTGAGGCAAGGAGGGCCACTTCTCCAGAGACTGTCCATCGGCGACGGCAAGGGCTACTGCAGTGCAGGCAGTGCCACTTCAGATGGTTCCCCTTCCACATACTTCGGCACTGGCAATGCCACCATCTTCTGGGAGAGTTTATACTCTGGATCGTCAGCAGTCGGATCGAGCTCCGAACCTTGTCAGAGGTACTGTTACGATTGGTACATCATCTGTTGATGTTTTGTTTGATTCTGGGGCTACGCATTCTTTTGTTGCTACCCCGATTGCTGTGGGGCTTGAGTTGCCCAGTGATGTGATTTCTCCACCGTTGCGGGTTACCACCGCCACCGGAGAAAAAGTGTGATGCGACCACTGTTCATCGCGATGTAGCGTTTCAGTGGGATGGCTGTGAGTTCTCGGTAGATCTGATAGGATTGCCGATGGCCAACTTAGAGGTTATTCTGGGCATGGATTGGCAGTCCAGAAATTGTGTGATGATTGACTGTTGTGTCAAGCGTGTAGTGTTGTCTCCGTTTGATTCCACAGCCAGTTCCTCGCCGTACATTTCATTGCTGCAGGTTAGGAGAGCCTTGAGAGCAGGGGCATTTGGTTATGTCATGTTGGGAGGTTTGGTGAGTGGTACACAAGAGGATATCACTGGCATTCCTGTGGTGAGGGAGTTCATCGAGGTGTTTCTTGAGGAGATTCCTGAGTTTCCACCACAGAGGGAGATAGAGTTCTCCATAGATCTGTTGCCTGGTGTGGGGCCGATTTCTTTAGCTCCATACCGGATGTCGCCACCAGAGTTGGCAGAGCTGAAGAAGCATATTGAGGATCTTCCAGCGAAAGATTTCATTAAACTGAGTGTGTCTCCTTGGGGAGCACATCAGACGTTCCCTCCTTTTTGGGAGCTATGTGGTTATGGATAACCACCCCAAAACTTTGCTCTTTGTCAGAGAGCAAATGTATCTACTGGGTTGCCTCCCAGTCAATGTTTAGTTTAATGTCTTTAGCTAGACATGATACTCACCTCTCAAGGAGCTTCAGAAATGGTTGAGGGGACCTCAGTGTCCCCTGGTAGTGATCCTGGTGTTCTGGTTTGAAGGTTGGCAGCAATCTGCCCCAGATGGGACTCAATGTTCTTGACCACTGCATCATTCCTGGTGACATATTCCTTGACATAATTTTCCAGAGTGTTGATGCGTTGGTCATCTCTGTGGAACGGAACATAGTTGTTTCTTCTTTGTTTAAACGTTCCACTGCTGCTACCTTGCTGATACTGCTGCTGATTGTTGTTGAATGGTCTCTGGTTAATGGGTGGCCTCCATTGGGTGTTGCGGTTCTGATCCTTAATGATAGTTCCTCCAGGGCTTGAATGTGTATTTCATCCTTCTTGTTGATTGTCTCTGGTGAAGTTCCTATTGTCAAAATTTTCTGCATAACACACTAATGCAGTGGATGGGCAGTCTGTTGAGTCATGAAGGTCACCACAGGCTGAGCATGGTTCTGTTTCAGTTGCTGTGAGTTGTAAGACTTCCATCCTTGGTGCTGCTTGGTCAGCTCTCAGGTTCTTCACTTCATTTATGAGTGATGCCAGCTGGGCTTCCATGGCTATTTGTTTATCCAGTTCTAGCATGTCTGGCTTCCTCACTGGGCTAACTCTGTCTATTGGCCATTGGAGACATCTTTCAACAGTCCCTTCTATGATTTCGTACCTTGATTCAAGTGTTCCTGTAAAGAAATATCCTCCTACAGCAAAATCTAAGTGAGATTGAGAAATATGGTCAAGTCCCTTAGAGAAAGATTGTAACACTCCCCAATTCTCTACCCCATGGTTTGGACATTTTCTTATGATGTCCTTGTATCTCTCCTATGCTTTGTAGAGATTTTCTCCATGAAATATTCTGAAGTTAGAGATTTCAGCTCTAACATCAGCTTGTTGAGACATTGGGAGAAACCTCTCAATGAACTTGTTAGAGAGTTCTTCCCATGTGTGGATTGATCCAGGGGTGAGAGTTTTCATCCATGTTTTAGCTTTTAAGCCCAAGGAGTGAGGGAACAACCTCATTCTCATGCTCTCCTCTGTTACACCCTCAGCTTTAAAATTATCACAAATATCTTGGAGGTGTGTGTAAGGATCTTCTGCAGGGAGTCCATTGAAGACCCCTGCTTCCCTAATCATGTGGAACATGATAGGTTTTAGTTCAAAATTTGGTGCTACAGGGGGAAGGATTACTCCCCTATCTGGTCTGTTCCTGAAAGGAGCAACCAAAGTTCTGAAGTTCTTTTCAGGGGGAACCTCTTCATTGTTATTATTATGATCAGCCATGTTTTCAGGAAATTCTTCCCTGAGGTTCCTTCTTCTCCTATGGAGTGTACGTTCTAACTCAGGATCAAAGAGAAACTCAGGTACTTCAATGGAGTGGTCAGAGTCTGTCTCAAACTCTTCACTCATAAACCAATAGCACATGGTATATATATGCACAACATATTCAGCGATAAAGAGAAAAATTTATAAAAGTAAAGTCAGATATACAGTATATGTGTTAGAAAACAATGATAAGAACAACTGTTAGTGTTTCTATCCCCGACAACGGCGCCAAAAACTTGTTGCGTGGTTTGCTGATGGTGGAAAAATATAAATTCTGATAGGGGATGTTCCTCTGTTTTTGCAGATCACAGATTCGTCCCATAGTTCTAACCCAAGTGCGCAAGTGCACGTATCAAGTAATAAAGGGAGTATTAATGCCCAAATTATCGTTCCCACGAGGATAGAGTGCTAATTATTATTTAATCACTATTTATAAAGAATGAAAATGAGAAGAAAAGTTAGAAAATGAAGTGTCTGGACAAACGTTCCCTACTGTCTTGACAACGTTCCTCAGGAACAGTAAGTTCAATCTGATGGCAAACAGTTGCTCGCTGCGTTATGTATGTGATCCTTCCTGTTTAGAAGAAGTTGAGATAATAATCATTGGAGTTTTTAAAAATACTAAATAAAATAAAATAAAAACTACTAAAACAGAAATAACTATAATTAAGAGACAACAGGGTGGTGGTTAAAACAGTTTAACAGAAGGAACAGATTCACTTCTTCACTCTTAAATGGGCTGTTTTCTCTGCTCAAGACTTATGACCTTTTGGCTTTGTCCCACTTTCTTTGCCTGCCAACTCTGATTCCTCAGCTCATGGTCTAGATGGCTCACAAGTTTCCATATTCCTATGGCTCCCTTGACTCCAACAGGTACTTAGTTCAGAACCTTAAAATGGACGAGTTGGCCCTTTATTCCTAAGGTGACCAGTAGCGTTTTTGCCATGACATCTACCTTCCCCCAATGGCTAAGCTATCTGAAATCCCTTCCTTATGGAAGTTCCTTTCTCAGTATGTACCCAATTTCCATTGGCGCACAATGAATATAGCTTACTTAGCCAAAGAAATACAAAAAGCTTCGGTCAGGAGTTTTGAAAACAATTCTTTAAGAGTTTCACAGTTTACCCGTTCCACAGATAGTTCAGCTCATGGTTGATAGTTTAAACATAATTATTCTCAACTGAGATCACATAGACCCGAGATTCAGTCAAGATTTAACGATTGGAACGAAGAGAAAAACACTTATATTAATTTAAAAGACAGTTTACAAAAAGAAACAGAAAATGGAGAAAGATGGGTATTTGCTCGTGAGGAGTCTTGATGGTTGTTTACAGAGAAGAGAAGAGGGGTTGTCACTTAACTACAGTTATAACTTAAAAATAAACTAAGTTACTAACACTACTAAGTGATCTCTTCCTTTCGGACTGCAAACCCTCCAGGATTCGATGATGTTTTTGTGTGAGGGTGGTCCTATTTATAGCTGGAAGAGGAGTGGCAAGACTGTAATTCCTTTGGAGCTAGTTGCTTGAATGAGGAGACGAGACTGTGGCAGCAGAGTGTGTGCACATTGATGTGCGTCGCATCGCGCTAAAACAGTCACGTCTGAACGTTTTAGCGCTCTGGACCAGAAAGAACAAAACTTCACAAATACGTATAAATTGCTGAAAAATAAAAATTCAATCTCAAATATTAATGGTGTCTGTCAATGTTGAAGAAACAAATCCCCGGCAACGGTGTCAAAAACTTGTTAGATTTAGCAAGTGTACTAGTCAAACAAGTAATAAAATGATGAGTAAAGATCGTTCCCACGAGGATTTGTGTTCAAGCACTGACTAACCATATATACTTAAGTTGAATCAAATGAAAGATATTTGTTTGCATAGATTTCTTGTCACCAGAAACTACACTGAATTGAATTAAAACTTGATAAATAAATAAAATGTAAATTATAATGTAAACAAGTAGTCAAATGTCAATTTCCCTCAAGCATGAACTTATGGATGAACCAATTTCCATAATGAATATCTACTATGTGATGTTGATCAACCTTTTTCTTATCATCTCAAGATGTAATGTCTTACTACCTTGATAGACACATTAATCAGAAACCTCAATGTCTTGGCGATTCCTTTCTTAATACATACATTAATTACTAAGGTCTTAAGATCACATCAGAAATCCTAGTATCAATGTCTTGACTACTAGAACACTGGTGATGAAGTTGTCAAAAATACAGAAATAATGTAAACATGTCTGTTCTACAATATCCCTTAACATGAAGAATTAATCTAGACAACTTCATACAATCACATAATAGATAAACAAAATATCTAATTAACCATTCACAAATTCAAACTTGAGTTCCATTGAACCAGACTACAAAGGACTCTACATAAATACAAAATAAGCAAAAAAAGAAGAAAGATCAAACTCCATTGTCATGATAGTTGAGTCTTCAATCTTCAAGTACAATTACATAAATTGAACTAACTAATACAATACTAGATCCTAAAGAATTTGGAAAATCAGAGAAAATGAGGAGTCAGATCAGATCTATGAAAGATCTTATCTGATCTCCCTTCTCCTAGTGTGATGGGAAAGGTCAGATTAGAATCTGAGAGAGAGAGAGAGAGTTAGGAAATCAGAACTCTGACAATTGTGAAGGCCCTTGCCTTATATAGTGTTACAATTTAAAACTGACATGGGCGCTAAAACGTTCACTTCTGGGCATTTTAGCGTTCAACTTTGACGGATGCCCAACTGCTTTTAACTGATTCCAACGCTAAAACACTTGGTTTGGACATTTTAGCGTTGGAGACCAGAGTCTTTTTCCAACAGCAGGACGCTAAAACATTTGATCAGGAAGTTTTAGCGCTCAGCACCAGCAAGTTTTGCCTTCAATTTGCAGCAGCGCGCTAAAACATTCTGTGTGGACGTTTTAGCACTCAACACTTAGGCATTCTCCGTGTCTCCAGAATCTTCTTCTTTCTTTCTGCTGCTCCTTAAGCTTCATTTCCCTACAAGACAGTGTAAATTTTCAACAGAGCTTTAAGAACTTGTACTTGAGGGATTTCTAGGACATTAACCTCTTTTCCATCCATTTAATCACACAAATTGATACTAATTCATGTTGAAAAACCTGATGAACCAGGGGTTTATCAATCTGTCTGCCATTTGCAAGGTCACCGTGGTGGGTTTAGCTGGTCCAGTGGATAATTGTTTGAAGACATATAGGGGCATGAGATTGATGCTGGCCCCTAAATCACACAAGGCTTTCCCTTGGTACGTGTTTCCTTTAATGCAAGGAATGGTGAAGCTTCCTGGGTCTTGAAGCTTAGGTGGGAGTCTGCCTAAGTATTGGCAACTCTCTTGTGTCATTTTTACAGTCTCATATTCTGTTATTCCTCTTTTTTTTGAGAGGAAATCTTTCATGAATTTTACGTACCTGGGCATCTGTTCTAGTGCGTCCACCAGAGGAATGTTGATGTGAAGTTGTTTTAAAATGTCCAGGAACTTTCCAAAGTGCTTATCCTCCTGTTGCTTTTTTGTTCTTTGAGGGAATGAAATTTTTGTTGATATTTTCCTACTTTGAGTTGGACTGATTGGTTGGCTGTTGGATTCCTTTTCAGGTTTTGGGTTCTGTTCATCTATGACTGGTAATTGTTGATGTGCTTTTGGGGCTGCTTCAGGTGTTTCAGTTTGTTCCTTTTCCTTTGGTTGAACTGTGGGCTGTGATGTGGCTTTCCCACTTCTTAAGCTGACAACCTTGATTTTCTCTGAAGGGGAGATAGATGTTACTTTTGGCGAGGTTGTTGAAGGAGCGTCAGTATTCCTTGCTAATGGTCCTTGTGTTCTGGTTTGAAGGTTGGCAGCAATTTGCTCCATATGGGACTCAATGTTCCTGACCACTGCATCATTCTTGGTGACATATTCCTTGACATAATTTTCCAAGGTGTTGATGCGTTGGTCATCTCTGTGGAACAGAACGTAGTTGTTTCTTCTTTGTTCAAACGTTTCACTGCTGCTACCTTGCTGATACTGCTACTGAATGTTGTTGAATGGTCTCTGGTTAATGGGTGGCCTCCATTGGGTGTTGTGGTTCTGATCCTTAATGATAGTTCCTCCAGGGCTTGAATGTGTATTTCGTCCTGCTTGTTGATTGTCTCTGGTGAAATTCCTATTGCCAAAATTTTCTACATAACACACCAATGCAGTGGATGGGCAGTCTGTTGAGTCATGAAGGTCACCACAGGCTGAGCATGGTTCTGTTTCAGTTGATGTGAGTTGTAAGACTTCCATCCTTGGTGCTGCTTGGTTAGCTTTCAGGTTCTTCACTTCATTCATGAGTGATGCCAGCTGGGCCTCCATGGCTGTTTGTTTATCCAGTTCTAGCATGCCTAGCTTCCTCACTGGGCTCACTCTGTCTATTGGCCATTGGAGACATCTTCAGCAATCCCTTCTATGATTTCGTATCTTGATTCAAGTGTTCCTGTAAAGAAATATCCTCCTGCAGCAAAATCTAGGTGAGATTGAGAAGTATAGTCAAGTCCTTTATAGAAAGATTGTAGCACTCCCCAACTCTATACCCCATGGTTTGGACATTTTCTTATGATGTCCTTGTATCTCTCCCATGCTTCATAGAGATTTTCTCCATGAAACATTTTGAAGTTAGAGATTTCATCTCTAACATCAGCTTGTCGAGACATTGGGAGAAATCTCTCTATGAACTTGTTAGAGAGTTCTTCCCATGTGTGGATTAATCCAGGGGTGAGAGTTTTCATCCATATTTTAGCTTTTAAACCCAAGGAGTGAGGGAACAACCTCATTCTCATGCTCTCCTCTGTTACACCCTCGGCTTTAAAATTATCACAAATATCTTGGAATGTTGTGAGGTGTGTGTAAGGATCTTCTGCAGGGAGTCCATTGAAGAACCCTACTTCCCTAATCATGTGGAACATGATAGGTTTTAGTTCAAAATTTGGTGCTACAGGGGGAAGGATTACTCCCCTATCTGGTCTGTTCCTGAAAGGAGCAGCCAAAGTTCTAAAGTTCTGTTCAGGGGGAACCTCTTCATTGTTATTATTGTGATCAGCCATGTTTTCAGGAAATCTTTCCCTGAGGTTCCTTCTTTTTCTATGGAGTGTGCGTTCTGGCTCAGGATCAAAGAGAAACTCAGGTACTCCAATGGAGTGGTTAGAATCTGTTTCAAACTCTTCACTCATAAACCAATAGCACAGGGCATATATATGCACAGCAGATTCAGTGATAAAGAAGAAAATATAAAAGTAAAGTCAGATATACAGTATATGTGTTAGAAGACAATGATAAGAACAACAATTAGTGTTTCTATCCTCGGCAACGGCGCCAAAAACTTGTTGGGTGGTTTGCTGATGGTGGAAAAATATAAGTTCTGATAGGGGATGTTCTTCTGTTCTTGCAGAACACAGATTTGTCCCTCAGTTCCAACCCAAGTGCGCAAGTGCACACATCAAGTAATAAAGGGAGTATTAATGCCCAAATTATCGTTCCCACGAGGATAGAGTGCTAATTATTGTTTTATCACTGTTTATAAAGAGTGAAAATGAGAAGAAAAGTTAGTAAATGAACTGTCTGGTCAAACGTTCCCTACTGTCTTGACAACGTTCCTCAGGAACAATAGGTTCAACCTGATGGCAAAGAGTTGCTCGCTGCGTTATGTATGTGATCCTTCCTGTTTAGAAAAAGGTGAGATAACAATCATTGGAGTTTTTATAAGTACTTAAATAAAATAAAATAAAATTACTAAAACATAAAAAACTATAATCAAGAGACAACAAGGTGGTGGTTAAAACAGTTTAACAGAAGGAACGGATTCACTGCTTCACTCTTAAAGGGGTTGTTTTCTCTGCTCAAGACTTAGCACCTTTTGGCTTTGTCGCAATTTCTTTGCCTGCCAACTCTGATTCCTTAGCTCATGGTCTAGATGGCTCACAAGTTTCCATATTCCTATGGATCCCTTGACTCTAACAGGTACTTAGTTCAGAACCTTAAAATGGACGAGTTGGCCCCTTATTCCTAAGATGACCAGTAGCGTTTTTTCCATGACATCTACCTTCCCCCAATGGCTAAGTTGTCTGAAATCCCTTCCTTATGGAAGTTCCTTTCTCAGTATGTACCCAATTTCCATTGGCGCACAATGAATATAGCTTACTCAGCCAAAGAAATACAAAAAGCTTTGGTCAAGAGTTTTGAAAACAGTTCTTTAAGAGTTTCACAGTTTACCCGTTCCACAGATAGTTCAGCTCATGGCTGATAGTTTAAACATAATTATTCTCAACTGAGATCACATAGACCCGAGATTCAGTCAAGAGACAACGATTGGAACGAAGAGAAAAATACTTATATTAATTTAAAAGACAATTTACAAAAAGAAACGGAAAATGGAGAAAGATGGGTAATTGCTCGTGAGGAGTCTTGATGGTTGTTTACAGAGAAGGGAAGAGGGGTTGTCGCTTAACTATAATTACAACTGAAAATTAAACTAAGTTACTAACTACTACTAATAGGGGTGTTCATCAACCGATCCAAACCGATTCAAACCGCGAAAACCGAACCGAAAAACCGATAACCGAATAATCCGAAAACCGAAAAATCGAAAACCGAAAAAAACCGCAAATTTTAATTGGATTGGATCGGTTTTCGGATGGGTTGATGAAAACCGATCCAATCTAAACCGATCCAATATATTAATTATCCTCTACCTACTTGGTCCTTTCCCCAACCATAGCCCGAAAATTTCTAAATCCAAGACCCATTAACTCATTAATTAAATCAAAAAAAAACTTAGTCACGTCTCATCAATTATAGTATTGTTTACTGATATTTTTGTATTTCAAAAAAAAAAATTTACAAAGCCAATATATACAAAAGATGTTATTTGCACAATAATCATGAAACTAATTTTAGGATATTCAAAAAACCGAAAACCGATCCAATCCAAACTGAAAAAAATTGGATTGGATCGGATCGAATTTGAAAAAAAATCTAAACCGAATGGATGATTACATGATCAAACCGAAAGGATTGGATCGGATGAGTTTTGCTTCCAAAACCGATCTCATCCAGACCGCGAACACCCCAAACTACTAAGTGATCTCTTCCTTTCGGACTGCAAACCCTCCAGGATTCGATGATGTTTTTGTGTGAGGGAGGTCCTATTTATAGCTGGAAGAGGAATGACAAGACTGTAATTCCCTTGGAGCTAGTTGCTTGAATGAGGGGACGGGACGGTGGCAGTAGAGTGTGAAGCTTGCGTGTATTGCTGAATGGAACAGGGTTTGGTGATGATTAGCCGTTGTTTGCAGGCCTTCCCATTTTTTGCTTCTGTTTTCAGCCAATGAGAACTCTTGATTCCCTGCTCTTCACGTTTCCAGCTGCTCAGTTGGTGCACCGCCTTGCTTTTTAGAAGTCTTTAACTCTACGTTACCTGCAAAGTGTACAGAAGCATTAAATGAATGGAGCAGGTGCATTAAATGTGTCTCTGTCCGTTCCCCTTTTAATATATTTTAAAGGAATACGTTACCATCCGTTCCCCCACTGTGTTTTTGTCACAAATGTGTAAACAAGTGATTTTCATGCTGAAGTTGCTCATCAGATGAGGGAACGTATGGTATTTTGCCATCAAAAAGGGCTTAGATGGGAACGAATTTACGTCCCATCAACAACAATATGTATCCAGTCATCATCAATGTTGAGCTGTCAACCGCAGAAGAAGAGAAGCTTCTCAAAGTGCTGAAGAAGCACAAAGCTGCCATAGGATGGTCCTTCTCCGATTTAAAAGGTATAAATCCTTCCTTTGTACTCATAAAATTCTAATGGAAGATGATATTAAACCTGTGAGGCAACTGCAAAGGAGACTCAATCCAACCATGAAAGAGGTGGTTAGGAAAGAAGTAGTTAAACTATTGGATGCAGGTATGATCTACCCTATATCTGATAGTGCATGGGTAAGTTCGGTACAAACGGTACCCAAGAAAGGTGGAGTCACCGTAGTGAGAAATGAGAACAATGAATTGATTCCAACAAGGACAGTCACCGGATGGAGGATGTGCGTTGACTACAAAAGACTAAACACAGCCACTCGGAAAGACCATTTCCCCATCCCTTTCTTGGACCAGATGTTGGAGAGACTAGCTGGCCATGCCTTCTACTGCTTCCTGGATGGGTACTCAGGCTACAACCAACTAGCAGTAGCTCCAGAAGATCAAGAAAAGACAGCATTTACATGCCCTTACGGAGTCTTCGCTTACCGGAGGATGCCCTTCGGCTTGTGCGACGCTCCTGCAATTTTTCAAAGGTGCATGCTTTCCATCTGTTCTGATATGATTGAAAAATCTATTGAGATCTTTATGGATGTCTTTTCTATTTTTGGTCCCTCTTTTGACGTTTGTTTAGAAAATTTATCTTGTGTTTTACAAAGATGTCAAGAGCGTAATCTTGTGTTAAATTGAGAAAAATGCCACTTCATGGTAAAAGATGGCATAGTTCTAGGATATAAAGTGTCCCAAGATGGTATAGAAGTAGATAGAGCTAAGATATCTGTTATTGAGAAACTTCCCCCTCCCTCTAACGTTAAAGGCATTCGAAGTTTTCTCGGTCATGCAGGTTTCTACAAACGCTTTATCAAGGACTTTTCCAAGATAGCAAAGCCATTATGCAAGCTGTTGGTCAAAGATGAAGAATTCAACTTTACAGATGAATGTTTGGTAGCATTTAATATTTTAAAAGATCAATTGACCACTGCACCTATATTCATTGCACCTGACTTCACACTACCTTTTGAATTAATGTGTGATGCTAGTGATTATGCAATAGGAGCTGTCTTAGGACAAAGAAAGAACAAATTGTTGCATATGATTTATTATGCTAGTAAAATTCTGAATGATGCATAAATGAATTATGCAACCACTGAAAAAGAATACTAGCAATTGTCTATGCATTTGATAAATTTAGACCATATTTGCTGGGGTCTAAAGTAATTGTTTACACTGATCATGTTGTTTTAAAGTATTTGTTGAATAAGCAGGATGCAAAGCCACGATTACTCAGGTGGATGCTGCTCCTTCAAGAATTTGAAGTGGAAATCAGAGACAAGAAGGTGTGGAAAACTTGGTGGCTGATCACCTCTCCAGAATTCAAGAAAAAGATCTTCAAGATGGACCTGAGTTGAAGATCAGAGAGGAGTTTCCCGATGAACAAATCATGGCTATCAATGTCATCGCAGATCCACAACCAGAGGAAGTAAAGACCACAAGTACACCTCCTTGGTTCGCGGATTTTGCAAACTTCAAAGCAGCAGGAGAAATTCCAATAGACTTCACATGGAAACAAAGGAAGAAGTTTCTATATGATGTCAAGAAATACCTATGGGATGAGCATTTCCTGTTTTACAGATGTGCTGATGGAGTAATAAGGCGTTGCATTCCAGAAGAAGAGATGAAAGACATCCTGTGGCATTGACATGGTTCCATCTACGGTGGACACTTCGCAGGAGAAAGAACAGCTGCAAAGGTGCTGATGAGCGGCTTCTATTGGCCAACACTTTACAAGGATGCAAGTAAGTTCGTTGAATCCTGTGATAGATGTCAGAGAACGGGCAACATCTCTAGAAGACATGAAATGCCCCTCAATAACATATTGGAGGTTGAAAACTTCTATGTATGGGGAATAGACTTCATGGGACCCTTTCCTCCTTCATATGGCAACAAATACATCCTCGTTGCGGTTGATTACGTCTCCAAATGGGTTGAAGTTGTTGCCCTTCTTACTGATGATGCTTGGGTGGTCATTGCATTCTTAAAAAGAAATATATTCGTTCGATATGGAGTACCACAAGCAATCATAAGTGACGGAAGAACTCACTTTGACAACAGACAAGTAGAATACGTACTGGCTAAATGTGGCGTGAAGCATAAGATTGCAACACCATATCATCCGCAAACAAGTGGTCAAGTAGAGATTTCCAACCGAGAGCTAAAGCGTATCTTGGAGAAAACATTGGGAAGCTCTAGAAAAGATTGGTCCAAGAAGCTTGATGATGCACTGTGGGCATACCGGACTGCCTTTAAGACACCAATAGGTATGTCCCCCTTGCTTGAGCTTTCCCCTTTCTATTAGTAAGGTTGTCAAAAGGTAGGTTTCTTCGGAAAAGCTTGTCACATACCAGTAGAATTGTAGCACAAAGAACAGTGGGCAATCAAGTACCTGAACTTCGACTCCAAGACAGCAGTTGAGAAAAGATTGCTTCAACTGGATGAGCTCGACGAGTTCAGAGTATCTGCGTACGAGAGTGCAAGTCTGTACAAAGAGAAGACGAAGAAGTGGCATGACAAGAAGATCCTGCCTCGAGACTTTAAGGTGGGAAATCAGGTATTACTTTCTAACTCTCGTCTTCACCTCTTTCCTGAGAAACTAAAGTCCCGATGGTCGGGACCATTCATCGTAAGGAACATGAAATCATATGGAGCAGTGGAGATCAGTCCGCTGGATTCTGATAGGAGCATCGCAATGAATGGTCAACGACTGAAACTATACATGGGAGGAGAAATAGACAGGGGAACAACCATTGTTGCCCTTGTAGAGGTAACTTGAACGAGGTACGTCAGGCTCGTGACGTTAAACAAGCGCTGACGGGTAGGCAAACCTATGATTTGCTGCTTATTTTAAATTTTAGTTTATTTTGATTTCAAGAAAGGAAAACAAAAAGAGATAGATAAGTGAGGCCAAGGTCGTGACTAAGTTCAAGGAGGAAGAAACGACAACTCAAGAGGCTAAGGTATGAAATTTTAAAGCTTAAATATACAAATGGTCCCTGCCTCATCACGTTTTGGCGTCCTTCTAACCGCCAAAACGTTGAAGAAGAAAAATTCAGATTCAAAGATTATGTTTTAGCGGCCACTTGCACGCTAAAACATACTAACAAGAGTAAAATACGCAAATGCTCCCTGCCTCTAAGCGTTTTGGCGCACATCTGACCGCCAAAACGCTCTGGAGTGGCCAAAATAAGGATTCGAAGAGCACGTTTTGACGTGCTCCTGAGCGCCAAAACATGCTCCTATGTTCACAGGGGCCAACTCACTGCCACAGAGCGTTTTGGCGTGCTGTAGGGATTAGGTCTCGCAATAGGAATATTGGGGTTTTTGATTCTGAAAGGGGGTAAGGTAACAATTTATGCATGCTCTAGGGATAGACTTGTGTGAGTTACACTCGTTTGATTTATCGTGATTAATGCTTAATTTCATGCGGGGTTGCTAAGGGATTATGATTCCAATTGAATTAAAAGGTTAGATTGTCAAGGGATTGGGATTTAACTAAATATTTTAGATGATAATTTGTCTGAGTTATTAAATTGAATGAACGTTGTCAATCAATCCAAAGTTTAAAGTGGGGATCATATGGTGCGTGTACCTTAGCTGCAATGTTTTTTATTACTCTCTCAAAAATCCAAACTTTACCATTGCTATTTGAATTGAAAATTATATTTTAAATTTCTGTCTTTATTTTACCATCAATTCACTATTTTCCAAAAACAACCGAGTTTTCCAACTTAAGGGGACTGGTTATTGTAGTACTTGGTTTACAATCCCTGTGGAGATGATACTCTACTTATTCATTATATTACTTGTGCGATCGGTATACTTGCGGGAGAGCATCAGTAGTTAAGGTTAGATGGAATCCAATTGAATCTTTATGTTTATGAATTAAATTGTCTCTGAATCTTGTTCTTTTTATAATTGAATAAATTATCTGTTTTTAATGCTTTCTCTGATTTTGTTCCTTATAGAATGATTTTGGGGAATTGTATGACAATAGGGATGTTGGTGCATGAACTCTGACTTGATAATTTATCATATCCTTGTTATCCAGGAATAGGCATAGGGTAATTATGCAATCTTGAAATTTTTGATCTTAATGCATGTTTTCTTAGGGAATAATCGGGGAATTAGAGTTCTTTCAAGATTACATAGATTTATGGTAATAAGGAATTGAGCCGTAATTAACTTAGATAGAATTGATTGGCAATATATTAAGAAACAGATTCTTGGCTATTTAATTCATAACATATTGAGGATATTGGGAGAAGTACCTTAACTATGCTTGTTTTAAATTCTTAATCAAACATCATCTTCATTCATTCTTATAATTCTGAATTTTCTTAATTGCATGCTATTATTTGTTTTTAATTTTAAGTTCTTCAAATACAATTCTCTTCATCTAAATTCTTGATTGTCCAACTAAGATGCAATTAGCGAACTAGTTCTTGAAGATTTTGATCCTCGTGGGAACGATCTCGTACTCCGGTACACTTTATTACTTTACGACCGGTGCACTTGCCGAGTCGCAACAACAATCACCTGAAGTAATGCCCCAAACACGGGGTGAGATATACGAATATATCTCAGTAACCCAGAGATTCTGGAGATCACTCAGCCCAATGGCTCACTCAGATGTAATATTAACAATGCACCATAACAACTTAAACGAGATAAAGCAATGTATTTAGTGAAGTAAGGATGCATAGGGAGTAAACATACGATGAAGCTGGAATGGTCGAAGCCAAAACCACACAACATCCGGCCTATTAGCCTCGGTATATAGCGTACGGGCTCTCAACCAAGGCACCCACCACCAATACACCCGATACATTCCTAGAGTGCTCCTCAACGGATAACAACTCCATGATCCAGGTCAACTGGAACTCCCTCACGGAAACCTATCCAGTGGAAGTCCGTAACGCCCGAAGGCAACTATCTACTGGCCAGAGATACGATGCATCATATGTACCAATATATATACTTATGTATGAGCATGTTATAACTATAGTCTTGACATACAACCTCCAACCACTACCCCCAAGGGGCATGGTGGAGCACACACGGGGATTAACCCCAGTACCAAGAGATTATCTTATTGAAGCTCCTTCTCTAGGTAGCTCCAATGCAAGATACAACTGAACTTGGTCTAACCAGAAATGCCTACACACAGGTCATTCCCATATCAATTAGAACCACATAACAACATACACTTGGTTATTCAAGTATTCATGCAAATTACCATAAACACTTTCCACAATCGTTTTGGTCAAGGACTGGCAATCCACCAAGCTCAATGTTCAAAGCTCACGTCAGTGGGAGGCAACCTACAATGATCACACAAGGATAATCAATTCAATGGTGCAACCAAGTCAAAATACAAAACACTACTCCCACACACCCACACCTAGGTTCGGTTATCATGGCCAAAAATACATAATCACGTTGTTAATTTCATTTAAAAATCCCAATGGTTTCCCAAGCTCCCAACAACATCATTTCAAGTCCCCAACTTCATTAAATTACCACTCAACCTCAACTTTCCTAATTTCCCTCTTTTAGGCCAAATTCAACCCTTAGGCATATCCAATGGTTTCACTTCCAATCCACATGCATCACAACAACACACAACCCATTTAAACATAGATCAAATCCACACAACACCAATTACATGAATTTTTCAACATCCATCCTTATTTCTCCTTGAATGGCCGAATTGTACCTATGTACATACCAATAGATTTTCAATTCAATTCCACACTTCCATACATCCTACAATCCTATAATTAACCCATACAATTACTCCACAACTCAATTATACAATCCCACCATAATTCCAATTCATAAAGGCATGCATATCCAACATAATTTTGCCTAAGTTATCATACTTTTCATTAATAAATTTTACGATCCCAATCAACATAAAATATCATTCTAAGACACTTTTTTTAATATACATTTTTAATTTGAGGTCCCCAACCACATCAATCACACAACATATGCTCTAGGGTTCATGAAATAAATCCAACAAATCATCCAATGAAATATGTTGAAACTTTCCCACAATCAAGGCCTAAGACTCCACCAAGTAATACCCAAGCAATGGCTTGAGCAACAACTCCAAAAATACCAAATCTCCTCAAATTTTTGTGGCAATGGGTGTCAATTTTATCTCAAACTAGAGGGTTTCAAGAGTTGTGGATGGTATGGTTGTGTTTGGATTGTTGTTTACTTGAAGTTTGATGACAAACTTTGTTGATTTTGGTGGCTAAATCATCAAGGAATCAAAACAAGAAATTCTCCCATACACAGCTCCATGGCCATGGGTTCAAGAGAGAGAGAAGGGAGGGAGATGAGTGAATAGTGCCACTTGCCTAGTTGTCATGTTATAACTTAAGTGGGTGGTCCCACTGCTACATCGTGCGTTTCAAATTAATGCAAATCTCTCGCTTAAACCACTAACGTCCATTAATTCCTAGACTATTTAGAAACTTCAATTTTTAACATTCGCCAATATCCTTTAATTTCCCTTGATAAGATGAATCCGGAGTTTTTCGGTTGTTCGGTGAAATCATAGTTTTAAGTTGTTTTGCGCACAGTAGGCATGCTTCCCCCAAAAACCCTAACTTCAATCAATTTTCATTAAAAATCATAAATCTTAGTCTTATGTACCATTTATAACTTATTCTCAAACCTAGAGCTCAAAATTCATTCAGCACGCTTTTCGGTGCAACTTTATCGCTATATTTTTATCTGGTAAAACTACTATTCATCAAATTTCCAGAAACTTGCCTAACCACTCAATTTTTCGTTCTGAATCCATTTCCAAAATTATTTTTTTCATTTGAAACCTTCTACTCATATTTCATTTCCTAGGGTTACGTGTTTGACAATTTACCATTTTACCCTTTTTACGTATTTTGGTTCTGAATTCAGGATTTTTACTAATCCTATCCTTTAATCCATATTTTAACTGTAATTAAGTATTTTAGAATTATGAGGTTTTATACACAACAAGGATGCTCTCAATATAAGGCATGACAACAAGTCCTAAAAGATACAAGAAGCCTATAACAAAGTGCAAAGTTGAAGAAAAGACTCAAATTGGCATAGTTAAAGTTCAAGTCAAATCAAGTACTAAAAAGATCAAACAATGAAGACTCATGTACTTACTATTTATATAGTTAATTTACAGTCATAGAACTTATAGAAATGATTTTATTGAGCTTTAACTTGAGAATTATATAAATAGACCAAAAACTCATATGCGTGACACATATTCACTTTGATCATGCATACAAGGTCACACACACTTCAAGAGTTGTTATTTAAGTGTGAGACATAATCATACATATGTTAGATGTCACTAGGAATCATTTAGAAGTCATAGAAAATCATAAAGAAGCATTTGAATTCGAAAAATCAATAGTTTGCTATCATCTGCATAAACGTAATCGAATACTTTCTCAAAAGTAATCGAATAATTTCTTAGTTAAATAAGTATTCGAATACCTGATGAACAGTAATGGAATACTTTATGGGTTTGTAAAAGTATTCGAATACTCCCCGAAAAGTAATCGGATACTTGTTGTTATAAGTGACTTAATGTAACACCCCGCATAATTAGGAATTTATTTAAATTGCGATTAGGATTAAGAACACATAACTTAAATTCGGATTTCATATGAATTTAGGGTGGAACTGAATTAAATTAGGAAAAGTACTTTGATTGCAATATATATCTAGGAATGCAAAACTTTAGTTAAAAAGGATTGGATTGATTTAATTATAACATGTAAAACACCGTAGCAATATTTAGTAGTCATATAAACTAATAATTAGGGGGTATTGCATGTGATGAGTGATCCATTAGAAAGTTGAATTTTGGACCTTAAGGCTCATTAAGGGCGTCGACCTAGAGCTTTTGAGGAGGGCATATATTCAGCCCAAAATTCTTTACTCAAACCTAACTAATCCTCATTTATCCTAAGGAATCCTCATGGTTACAATACATTGGCCAAGTGTAACCATATGGCAACCCTCATCTATTCTGCCATCATCCCATGCGCATAGGGTGAAAAGAAAAATATGAATGTTTGCATTCTCTTAATTTAATAAAAGGAATCAGAATGCATGTAATTCCAATGCTCAGAACATCATTCACTCATTCCCCCATCACATATGCGCATAGTATAAGCTAAAATTCTGATTCCTTGTAGTAACCTAAGCAAGTCAGTTTCATTGCCACCACATGCAGCCAGTGAGAAGAGAGCAATCTGAATGCATGTGTTTTCATTGACCAAGAGGCAGCCCTATTATCCACCTTATCTCCCTCCATTGTGCGCATCAAAAGGGAATGGACATGCAGCTGAATGCATGATTCAACTTTTGGTCAGAAAATAATTCATTTAACCATCTCAATTTTTCCCATGCGCATAGATGGAGAAAATTCTGACTTAATGTCTTGGTATCCAAAACCCCTTCAGCCTATGCATATCATTAGTTTCCCATTTGCCTGCATGTACGCCACCTAGCTCCCTCTCCCCTTGCATGCGCGCCACTTACACTCTCATTTGGACACTTGGATCATCTCCCCATGTTCGGCCAAGCTCTTGCTGACCAAGGATTTACTTCCCCCTGTACTAAAATAAACTTACATCTCCTCAGTTCCCACTTTATGCGCAGAGAGTAGCACCAACCCTATACTGAATATTTCTATTTGATCCAGATAAAACACAACCATCATTTTCCTCTTCAAGGCTGTGGACCCCCAAGAGGAGAAGGCAAAGCTTTCATGTTCCCTTCTTCCATCTGCTCCTCCAAAGACCGTGAGATGTGCCAAAGAAAGAACCACCGTACATCCCTCATCCACTCACCTTTTTTATGTTCGGCCAAAGACACCATCTAGGCAGATCAACCATAAGTTCATAGACACCCATTTCTTCTTGTTCAGCCGAAGTCAACCATTAACAAGCTGGAAATCGATTCTTGGGGAGTAGATGAACTCCCTTGCATGTGGCTGAATTCGTGAACCTTGGAGAGAAAAAGAGTGAGAACCTTAGCACCTACGTTAGGGACTATCTTCTTAGCTGATTTGTGAACCGTGGACTACTTGAAAAGAGGTAACCAAAATTGAACCAAAACTCCTCACTCCTCCCTGTTTCGGTTTTGGTGTGCAGTTTAGGGGAATGTATGTTTTTCATCCTCCTTATTTCTATCTCTGTTGCATTGGAACCTTTGGTTTAGACTAGCTTAAAGGATCGATTTTGGAGTATGGAAATAGTTTTCCTTTGATTAGTGTTAGGTTGTTTTGTGAGACTGAATTGATGACTCTAGTGTTGCATGTGTCAAAGCTAAATTTCTAGCATGCTTATGAGATCCTCCTAGCGCATCTTAGGTACTGTAGGAACGGTTATGTGATTAATTAAATAGTGGACACCTAATGCCAATCTAAATCGAGCTAGAATGCATGAGGGAACTTGGATTTTTCGCTGTAACAAATTGGTGTATTAGCTTTAAGTTAGAATTGATGCATGTTTTTAAGGATCTAAAGGCTGAGTTGTATGCTTGAATAAACCTTGAATAATGCTACTGTAACAAATTAGAAGAATTGGTATGAAGCCAGGAAATTAATTCCTTATGAGAATCATGAAAAACCGAAACGGTGGGTGTGTTATGAACCTTGGAAAATTCTTCGCTGTTACATGCTATTAAATTAATATGAAGCTAGAAATTAGATTGTATAAGAAGCATGTTAAAATACATGAATTTGGAAGGCATGGAAATGGCATATGAATAATAGGATTTTATGAATAAAATTCTGACTTGTGGTGCACTCAATTAGGTGCGCATAATTCCTAAAGTGTGGGCTGTTTTGATGCTGTTTGGTTGATATTTGGACACGCAAGGTAAGTGTTAGGTGGTATTACCTAATGTGACTATTAGCTAGCGTATAGAATTGTGAATTGTTGCTCTCACGTGCCTTAGATTACTGTGCTGGCATATGCTATATGTATGCTGCCTATGAATGTGACAAGATGAAAAATTCTGTATGAGAAGTAATTGTTATGTGGCAGCTTGGTACGAAAAGTACATGAAATATATGCTATTATGATGATGATCTAGTCATGCATGTACACCTCATAATTCATTTGTTTCTTGTTTGTGTGTAAAGCATATCATGGCATACATGCACGAATTTCATGTTGCTCATGGACTAGAATATTTATATAAATATGCATACGTTTGAGCACGCATCATATAGGCATCGCTTCGGTACCAGGGTATGGGACACTTGGCTTCCGTCCACGTAAGCCACAGTTGGAATTCACCTTTAAGGGAGCCATCATGGAATATCCACTGTGTATGTTAGTACGTGCACGACGGTGCTATGAACGTACAAGGAAATGGCGTTATATACGCACTATTATGACTATTATGAACATACATGACCATGGTGTTATGTACGCAATAAGATGATGATTAATAGCTGTACGGAATTTTACTATTGATGCGACTGTTTTGGAATTTTGTGCCTAGTTTAATATTGTTACATTATTGGTTTTGCTATCACACTACTGGGATTTTTCTCACCCCTTTTGGGGCTCAGTTTTTATAAAATTGCAGGAGAACGAAAAAAGCATATGATGACGTTTATTTGCTGTTTACTACTGCTGTTTGGGATTTTGGCTGCTGTTTACGTTATTCATGAATGTTGGCTAATGATATTTTGATGTAACATTTTGCGAACTTGGAATACTGTTAGAACATATTTTAATTGTCGTTTTTAAGGTTTTATGGTCAGTTTGAACGTTGGAAGATTCTGAATGCGTTTTGCGAAAAACAATCTCTAAACATTTTAAATGTTGTTCCTAAACTATTTTGCGAGCACTTTGCAAGTTATATTTAGTGGGGCTACAGCCCTCCGATTTGCTTATAATTTATATGTACGTGAAGCCCCACGTGTCTAGTTTCTGATTATATAAATTTTATAATGAAATTCTCAAAGCACGATGTATTATGATTTTTGCACGAAGACAGGTTTTTTAGGAAAACAATTATTTCAGCTAGCCATGTATTTCACTAAGTTTTCTCACTGTTTTAATTTCTTTTGACCAGATTTGAATACAAAATTTTAACGAGACTTAAAAACGAAATGGATGCAGAATCTATTCGTAACATTACGACTCTAATCCGCTTAGTAGACAACTCTCATGGATGCATACAGGGGAGGGTGTCACACTTAAACTTTAATTAATTCAAAATTTTAGATTTCCAACGACTATTAACTCTATTAGGTACCTATAAATACATATTAATACGGTTCTAAACATAAGAATTAAAGAAAGAGAGAATTGAGATTTGAACCCCTATTGGCCTACTTTTGTACATCTTTGAGAAAAAGCTCAATTACTCTCTTATTTCTCAATCGTTTTCTAATATTTTGGTGATTTGGACAGAGAGATTGCTCTACATTTGTTTAGCAAGAGTGAATTGTTGTAATTGATTTTGGTGATTTGGAGAGACCCTGTAGGTGATAGGTTGAGTGTGATCAAAGGTGTTGATCATAGACTTGTAAAAATTCTTTGTAAACGGTTTTTTTGGCACTGGTTGGAAGCTAGAACATAGTAAAACAGATCGACTTCAGTCTAGACGTATCTCTCAGGTGGTTAGAGAGTGAACCAGGATATATGCCGGTGTGATTCTTCCTTATCCTATCTCTTTTGATTTTAATCAATTGAATTTCATTTTGATTCTTTGTAAATGTGATATTGAATCTGTTTGAGGGTTGAGAATCATTACTTTTATGTGTTAATTCGTTCTTGAATATTTTCTTGAAGAAGGTTGCCATAAACATTGAAATTTCTATATATCCCCTTCTAATTTAAATCTGCTACTATTGCCTCTGAATTTGTATTATTAAACTTGTTTTAATTCTATTTTGTGTTGGGGGAAAGGTTTATAATATGTAAAATTCATTTTGGTTGAAGTTATGTTGAAAAGTGTTGATTTTTGAATTGTTTTCTTGCATTAGAAATAACACACAATTCACCCCCTCTTGTGTGATTGTTTAGCCATCTTTTCTTTTCACAAGTCTCTTCACCTATCGCCTTTCAAGACTCACAGTAGCAAGTTGGGGTTGATGGAGATCCACCTTCAAACTTGAGATTAATATACCTCACGTGCATTTAATCTGTTATTCAGTCATTTATGTAGTTATGCAGTTAGGTTGCTAAACTTTTTGGTGTAACTTCTTCTTGTTAGTTAGTTTCTCATATGGCTTAGTTGTGTAGAGTTTTCCCCCTGTTATATATATGAGTACGTGTGTATATGCTATGTACTTTTGATTATTTTTCAAGTGATGGACATAGTTTCACTTTTCTCAACTTTGTTTTCTCTCTGATAAGATATAGTGTTGGAATCGATGCAACCACACACACACACACACGATTGACAACAAAAAGAGAGAAAGGGAATGAAAAAGGAGACAATGATTTACCCTAGTTTACCCAATGTAGGCAATGTCCAGCATGTCTGCACTCCATTCTCCTCACCGCACTCGTTACAAGTCACTCAGTTTACAACAGAATACAAATAAGATTACAAACCCTAAACAACAACAACTTTTTTTGTGTCCCGCCAACAAGAGTCATCATCTAACTACAAAGTGTGAGTCAAACCCAACTATTAGGTCTTATATGCCAAAGTGACAATCGAATTGGGCATTTTAGTTAGTTGCAAGAAAACCTATGTAATTATGAAATTTCATGTGATTAATGATTCAATCATGCATAATGGGGTTTAATTAAGTTAAAGGCTTAATTAAATAAATTAAAATCACTTTTGGGAAAAAGTGCAATTAGTGAGAGTTTTGAGATAAAACGGTAATTAACCAAATTAATCCCGAAACTGGTAAATAATGTTGTGATACATTATTAAATAATTTAAGTGAAAATCTAAAATCGTACTAGATGAATTAAATGAATAAGTCTTGGACCTAGAAGAAACTACATGGAGGTTATGAGAGTAACTAACCAAATTGATATTTATTTATATGGTCTACCTTGAAAGTCAATAAAGCAAGGTTTAAGCTTTTAACTTTGTGTATTTTTGCTTCCCTCATTGTCTTCATCGTTGCCTTCCTTCTTCGAACTCGTGGAGCCATTGAAACCAAGCTTGAAATTCAACTTCCTTATTAGTCACTAAATCAAGAAAGCTTGAACATGAAAGTTGCTTAGAACCCTTAGGCAAACAAAACCTATAATTCAAAAAGAGTTGAAAAGCTTTGTATGGAGAGAAAAGTGGAAGGGAAAGTGGCAGTTTTGTTGAGTTTGGGAGCAAAGAATGCTTGTTTAATCTCATCCAAGGGTTGAAGATTATTCCTAGAGACCTTGTGAATCCATTTGAGGAAAGAAAACCTCATTTTCATCTAGTTTCCATGAAGTTGATTTCTAGTTTGACATATTGGTATATTTTCATGGTTGATGAGGTTAGAGTGGTATTAGCCTTAGTTTATGTTGGAAAATATGCTAAGGAAGGAAAATAAATGGTAGAAATAAAGTTAAATCACCATTTGCACAATGTCCCTCATTTTCGAAATTGCACATAGGGATAGTGTGATTTCTTGCAATGCAAGTAATGCTTCATGTGTTGATGATGCCTGTGTTCCTTTGATTTCTAGGAGTGAATTAAGTGGTGAATTGATGAGCAAACTATGAAATTATGACTTGAGACTTAAATTATTTCAAGTGTAGGTGAGTTGTTGATAAATGGTTTAGAAATATGTTGAGGTGTGATGTGTATCATTATCTTACAATTGAATTGTATTAGTCATTAATTATATGTTCACCTTGTAAATATGTGATTGTTATAGGATAGCTATCTTGTGAGGCATATTGTAGCATATAATCAAGATAGTGGAATTGACTTGTGTTTGGAGCAAGGTTTGATAGGAAAGCTATTGCAGGTAGGCTTTCGGACCTTGGGATTTATCCCGTGCTTGTTCTGCCATACCTTGAAGGGGTAGTGATTTATATGGTATATATAATTGCATAGATTTGGTATGGTGCATTGGGTATATGTATGTGTATGCCATGTGTTTACACTGGGTATGTATTAAGGATGCTTCATTGTGTAATTCATAAAGTGTAGATTCTCTAGCCAGTAGAATTTATTGTTATTGCAGCATGAGCATTCCTGAGAAGGTATGTTGACCTAATGGATGTCTTGGATGAACATTATTTATAGCATGGATATGTATATGTTGTATCATATGATTTATTGCTTTTATGCTGAAGGAAATAGGGGGTGGAGAAATCTCGAAGGACCCATGGTTTACTAATATATATATATATATATATATATATATATATATATATATATATATATATATATATCTGTATGTATCTCACCCCGCGTTATGGAAATTTCAGGTGCAGGTATTGACAATGCAGGAGCATCATAGGGTATGAGATCAGGCTAGAGTGGCATGATATTTCATGCTTGTGGGATTTATTTTGATGTATAGATTTGTGTCTCACATGATGTTTTATATATAAGAACATAAGGGATGTTTATGCCTCTTCTAATTATGCCTAGAGACTATGTATAGGTTGTTAGCTTATGTATTATTTTGCCAAATGATATATGTATTCATTTGGAGGACTTGTATATGGATTTACATATGTACATTTACATTATATGTAATGGACTTGATGTTATTTCCATTTGTTATAACTTGAAATATATGTTAACGGATGTAAGTGCACCTAGGTTTGTTAGGCCTTTGGTTGTCATTCCATGTCTATCAGGTTGTATGAACCCACGGAGGGTATGACATGTTTTTGAGTGCTATCAAAACAGGGGATTTTGGCTTTTGTCCAATGAGTATTAGAATACTTATGGAAAGTAGGCAGTAGCCAAAAATCAGCCATTGTCTTGAAAGTATTCAAATATTTGAGGAAGTATTCAAATATTTGAGAAAGTATTCAAATATTTTTTGGGCAGTATTCGAATACTTTTATAGAAGTATTCAAATACTTCCCTGGGCAGAGGTGTTGTTGCTCTGTTCGAATTGGAAGTTGAGTTTGAGTGCCATGCTATTTATGAGGACTTCATGGTAGAGTCTTAAGAGGCTTGTATGATATGTTTAAGCTAGATTTGATATTCCACATTGTGTTTGGTTATAATTACAGATTTTGGTTTAACTTTTATACGGTATGAATTTTAATTAGAAATGCAAATTGTTTAAAAAGGAAAAAGTTTAGCCGTACTTTAAATTAACTATTATTATTCTAACTGCGCTTAATATCATACGTGATGTTAATACACTGGTCCAGTAATGGGGTGTTACACATATCATATTAGGTTCTAAAGCAAGAAATAACAATGAGATAACGTAGCCAAAAGAACTCTAGATAGTTGACAAGGTCTTATTTCTCCAGTGTGAATTTGGACAGAGTACAGACAAGGCAAAGCATTTCGATTAAACTTTCTCATTTTTTTTATTTTTGTCCTAGTTTAAATTGGAAAAATATTAGACATCACAATAACATTATTTCCAGCATTAATGCACTATATAAAAGAAATTGCATAAATAGAATGCATCACTTAGATATTTACAGTTGGATTAGAAATCTCAGTGGTGTATTTATTGTATAAGTACTCTTATTTTAATAAATCTTTATTATAGCATCTAATCTTTAGGTTTCTCTACCCAAAAAGAAATAATTTGACGAAAAAAAGTAATTTTGATTAGCAACCTTGTCAGAAGGAACTCTTTCAAAACATTTCGTGGGAATTTTCAGGTATTTAATTCGAATGAATGATACTGGTAATTAAAAGAGAGCAATGCTTAATTAAAATTGAGTTTGAATTACAATTTGTTTATATTTGAAAATGGTTTAATGTTTCTGCTTTTACTGCAGAGTTTTTTTCCTGCCATACTCACCTAAAAATGAGTGGGTCCCATTATAAAGAGAAGAGAAAAAAAAAATAATGGGACCCACTCACTTATGTCAGAAAAAATTCTACAATAAAAGCAAAAAAATATTTTTTTCAATTTGAAAATTTTCACCCTAGGAGTGATTATTGACAAAAATGAACCCAACTCTTGAATGAAGCTTGAGGGTACCAGAAAAGTCCAAAAGAAAAGGAATAAAAAAAGGGAGAAGATATTGGGAGGAAATAAACACCTAGGGGGTGTTTGTTTCACAAATTCTGCCCAGAAAGATAGGCAAATGAAAGCAAGGCATCTACATGCACCACGTTTGGTTGGAGTTTCTCTGACACTTTCCCACCTAAATGAGTTGCCTACATAACCCAAAAGCATAGGCATCAGTTTCCATTTAGCCGGCGAAGGATGTCCCTTGGCGATGTGGTATTATTGAGAATCTACCCAAATTGGTCACTGTGCATCCTTTACAAAAGACCAGCGACTTTCGTGAAGGACATTGTCAGCCTCGCTTCTCAGGGCCCTTAACAAGCCATGATGTGAAAGCTCAGTCTCCCTCTCTCTCTCTAATTTTGTTCAGAAGGTTATTTTCGTAACTGTACAATGATTTCTCCATCTATATTTTACCATCAGCCAAACGTAGACTTTACAAAAGTTACCTAATTTCCCCAGTAAAATATTTTCCAACCAAACAACTATTTTTACATTTTCCTACCAAACTTACTTTCCACCCATTTCCCCACTAATCACATTTGCCTATGATTCATAAAAATTTCTCCCCAACCAAACGCCCCCCTAAGGACAAAGTCTATCACATGCACAACTAGCTTTTTAAAAATATAGTGAACCTCACCATTTTGCTCTCTCTGCAGAAAATCGAAGTTTCTCGATAAAAGGAGAGACATATAGCCCAACAATTTATATATAAACATATTTTTATCAATGTCTAAAAAAATGAAATTACATTAATCCTCAATCTACTCTCTATAATTTACTCTTCAAAATGGCTTTAATTGCTTTAAAGAATGAGATGTTTATCATATTATAGAGAATAATTTTATCTCCTACATGTATATAAAAGAAAAAAATATATTTCTTATAAACTTTTATATATATGTTGGAGATAAAATTACCCTGTAACATGATAAATACTAATCTCTAAAAAAATTAAACGTTATATTCTCGTATACCATCCTAATGTCAAATACTAATGCATGATTATTGCAAAATAAGGGTTTTCCTTGATACAATAACGTACGATTCAAAATTTGAAGTTATAACTCCTACTGATCGATAAATTCATTAATTGGAAAAGCGATTTACAAAGTACAGTCACGTGACTTATATACATAGACATGGTTAACCTGCAAAAAAGGTAAAGCTAAGCTAAGACTGTTGCTAGCACTAACTGACCAGGAAACCTAACTGAACAACATAAAGTTGTTGATAAATAAAACTGAAAGTAGCTAAACTACAAAGCTACGTAACAGCCTCCTCTCCACGTGTCATTTTAGCAGTTGCTTCAGATCCTTATATTTTGGTTTTATTCCTTGTATGTCCCTATTGTTTTCTATTTTAGGCAATGATGTACTTACAACGGTAGTACTGAAGATTCACTCCTGTTTTGGGGAAATTTTTATTGTGCATCGGATGCACTCACTTGGATGTATCTTTTTTCTAAGATTAGAAATTTTTTATATCATTAAAATCCTTATCTTTTGATTTTATTCCTTGTATGTCCCTACTGTTTTCTATTTTAGGCAATGATGTACTTACAATGGTAGTACCGAAGATTCACTCTTGTTTTGAGAGAAAAATTTGATACACCGAAAGCACTGAATTCGATATTTTCTTTATTATAAAGGAGTTTTTTTAAAACTTCATGGGAAATATAAAAAAAAATGGATAAAAACTTTTTTTCCCCCTTTAATAAAAAGGACAACAAGTTCGGTTATTTCAATGCATTAAATTTTTTCTCATGCTGGGAACATTGTGGATGAATCTGATAATAACCTCCCGTTAATTATCTAAATCTCTCATCATCACTTAATCCCGAACAACTTCAATAATTGTCTTTCATTATAAAGTGAAAACTGTGTTTAAAAAGTGATTGAGGCTTATTTTTCTTTGAAATTATAAGCAAAACATATTGTTATTCTTGTGTATTATTTTATTTTATTTTATTTTTAGCTAAAAAAATATGTAATGTTTTCACTTCCACTTTCAATAGATTCCACAATCACATAAGAAAGGATTCCTTTCCAATTTAAACTTCAACAAAATCTTATATATATCATTAAAGCGAGATTAAAATTCTTTGTTCCCTGGAAGTTTTATTATTATTGTTTTAGGAAAATATAACAAGATAAATATAATATGCAGTGGAATTCTTTTTATCTTTTTGCTTTCTGTTTAAAATTTTATAACTTAATTTAACAAGAAAATTCTCACTTTAAAAAGAGAAAGACCAGAAAAATAGATTCTTAACAGACAATGTTCCATTTGTTTGACATTTGACTATTATTGTTCTAAATAAAATAAAATAAAACTAGGGTTTTATGTTTGTTATGTTATATGATGTAATATAATTTTCCTACGCACACAATTTTATGTGGATCTTATCTCTTGATTTTTCTCTCTCCTCTCTTCTCTCTCCTCTCTCTTCTCCTAAACTTAACAAACATAAAACCCATAAAACTAATTGAAACAATTCAAATCTGTTGTTTTTTATTTTAAAAAAAACGTTACATTTTGTTTTTTTGGGGAAAGGAGTGGCCATCCCCAATATACAAGGAGTTTGGGCCCACGATGTGCAATTAGCCCAAAACTTTAGCCATGTGGATATATCAATGAGCCCAACAAGAGTTCAGAACTAACCCAAAATGTGAGGATTGGAATATGCTGTCTGTGAGGGTTTTAGTTTTAGTACTAAACCCTCGTCACTTTTCATTTCTCGCACAAATGCTGCTACCGATCGGTAACTGTAACTGCCACTGGTTCCGTTTCTGTTCTCATTCCGATTTTCTCTGAGCCCAGTGATGAGGTCCCTTCTATACAAAAACCTCTTGTTTCTTTCTTCTTCTTGTTCGTCATCACCAGCGCGTGCGCTTCATGTTCGGCTTCAAGTGTGCGAGTTGTCATCCTCGCCGCATTACTGGAGGCGCGTGGAGGAGGAGTCTCGAAACGTGAGGGTTTCGGTGTGGTGGGATTTTGAGAATTGCAACTTGCCGGTGGGCGTTAACGTTTCGAAGATCGCGCCTGCAATAACGGAAGCTGTTAGGGCCAATGGAATTAGAGGTCCTCTTCACATTACCGCTTTCGGCGATGTTCTGCAACTCTCTAAAGCCAACCAGGAAGTACTTGCTTGCACCGGGATTCATCTATCACACGTTCCCAATGGTTACTTTTCTTCGTTATCTATTATTATTATTAATGTCAATTTGAAATGTCAACCATTTTCCTTTAATTAGCATAATATGATAGTTGCTAGATTTTAAGGTTATAGTTTGTTGTGTCACCATACATTTGTATCATCTTTCACCATTATGCAACATAATTTACCTCCCTAAGATTTACGTCCAAATCAATTTCAGTGCACGGTGTTTAAAGCCTTACATTTTATCTGTCTTATGTATCAAAAATGTATTTACCTGCTGATAATTTGGTTAAAAATGGACAATTCTTTTGCTACGCCTATGAACATTTTCTTTTCTAAAACATAGCATCTTGGGCTTTTATTTTTTGTCTGCAGTGTACGCACACAATACACAGTCTCTCGGACTATTGTGTTTTACAAGATAAACCTCGATGTATCTTGTTATGCTTCCATGCAATTAAGGCAAAAAATAGACGACTTGTAGTGTTTCCGAATATTCAAGGGGCTGTATTGTGTGTTTTTGAAACTTTGTGGTGTAAATTGAGGTTTTGGAAATTGGGGCGCTAAATTGTGTGTTTCTTTTTTTTTGTATGTGGCAAGCAGTTCCATGCTGATTCATTCTTGTGTATAATTGTGTGTATAATTGTGGATCTAGCGCATAACTCTTTTTCTTTTTTAGGTTTATGAATAATCACCAATGGTTTTTGAACAAGGCAGTTTTTTTTTAAAGGATTTAGATTCAATTAAAGGCTAAAGATAAGTTTGATTTGAAAGGTAACGAGTAAAAGTAGTTTTCTAACTGCTTTTGGCACTAGGTAGTAAGATGAAAGTAATTTTCTGCTTCTGCATGTCTGTTAGTTAACTTCTGCTGGTTACAGTTTTGAATGCAGTGTCTTTGTTTGTTAAGGGGCTTGTTTCTTGTTGTTCGTGTGAAATTTCATTCATATTTGAGATGGAGGTGCAGCTAATAAATCATCGGAAAAGGTTTACAGCTTGTATACTAGTATCTATGGCCCATATAGCTTCAGGAATTTCTGAAATAATTTATTCATCTAAATTTTTTCCTTTTCAATAATGTATTTTAAGTACTTTGTTGCAGGTGGAAAGAATAGTGCCGATAGATCTCTTCTTGTTGATCTTATGTATTGGGTTTCCCAAAATCCTCCACCTGCTCATCTCTTTCTGATATCTGGTGATAGAGACTTTGCTGGCACACTTCACCGTTTAAGAATGAATAACTACAATATCCTGCTCGCAGTTCCAGGGAAGGCTCCTGATGTTCTTTGCAGTTCTGCAACTATAATGTGGCAATGGTCTTCATTGCTTAAGGGAGAAGATCTTAGTGGAAAACACTTCAACCATCCTCCTGATGGCCAGTTTGGTTCTTGGTATGGAAACTCTAAGGTGCCTCTTGAAAAGCCTGTCTCAGCTATAGAGCAGTCTACCTCTTTACAAAATGTGGAGATCTATGAACCTTCCTCAGACTTAAAGTTAGGTACAGTTCCCGAGTCAGTTGCAAGGAAGGTTAAGAGTATATTGAGTTTACATCCAGAAGGGATCTCTATCACAGATCTTCGTGCAGAATTGGCAAATTGCGATGTGCGTTTGGATAAAAACTTATATGGATATAAAAGGTTTTCCCGCTTTCTATTATCAATTCCAAACTTACAGCTCCAGGCTTTAGGTGATGGAAAGTTTTGTGTGCATTCGATCCCCTCTGACTCTCCTGAACCCTTTGAGAGCAGTGCTGTACCATCTACGGCATCTGCTGTTAAGAATGACAGAAGGGCCTATGCAGCAACTTCAAAGCTAAATAGTGCGGGTAAAAATATGGCTAGAGATGCAGATGGGACACCCTCAATGGCATCATTGCATGAAAGGAGTATGGATGATGATCCAAAATCATTCCAACCGATTCCTTCACAAGATAAACCCATTGAGAAAAATGCAGATGGTAAATCATCATTCCCTTCATTGGTTGAAAGAGATGTGTGTCAGCCCCCAAATGAGTTGCGAAAAGCCTCTCTGGATAGTGAGAAGGTTGTGGATGTGGCTAATGCACAATTGTCTGAGATTCAACAGCTGTCCGAGGCCAATGAAGTTTCCAAAACTAAGACGGGTTCCTTAAAAACAAGATCTAAAAAGTCATCTGATAATAACAATGTTAGGTCTGAGGATGTAAGTCACAAAATTTTGGAAAAAATTACAAATTCAGGGAATCACTATGCTGGGAATGATTACAAAATGGTGGAAAACAATGGTATTGCAAAATATGAATCTGGAAAATTTAAAGCCAAGGACAACTATGAGAAGCCAACTGGAAAGGAGGTTGATGAAGTTTGTCGCAGCCCTAATTCTTCACCACCAGTTGATGACTCTCTGGTTGACAAAAGACCTGTTGGTAGTGCAGAAACCTATAGAAAAAGACCAACTTTCTTTAGCTGGATTGGAAGTTGGTGGCCATTTTGGAAAAGCAGTGCAAAGTCTGTTGATTCGGCTGCTCATCAGAACAAGGTGGTTAGTCATTTTGAGGATCCCAAGTTATCTGAACTGGAACAGACTGGTAGTCATTCTGAAGAGTCCAAGTTATCTGAACTGGACAAGACTGGTAGTCATTCTGAAGAGTCCAAGTTATCAGAACTGGGCCAGAATGTTAGTCATTCTGTGAAGCCTGAGTTATTTTCTAATGATTCCTTTTGGAATGTCATGGAATCTTTTGTTTTCACACCCAACGGATCGCTTCTTTTCTCCCAGTCAAGAAGCAGGTTAGTGTGCATAATATTTTTGTACAGATCTTTTAAAAATGTTCCCTTTTCTGTCGATAATAACCAACATTTGGCGTCCATTTGTTCAGTGCTTCCTTGTTCTAATCTGAACTTCAACTACCAAAGAAAGAAAGAAAAAATGTAACTAATTACTTGTATCATAAAGTTACTGTTGAAAGTTGTGTGACCCTTTAGATATTTTATGGTGATCATTGTGTAGTTACTACTTGAAAGAGTAACTTAGTAATATTCTGCTATATGTTTGTGTCAGGGAGGATATGGCACATAAATTACAAAAGGACGGACCCCTGGTTCTTAGATCTCTCACTGAAAAAGATATCCTTCAAGTGGTGGATTTGTTAATAGCAGAGAAAAAATGGTTGGAGGAAAGCCCCTCCCAAGAATTTCCTTTTAAGGTAACTCAACCAGTTCAGAAGAGCTCATTGATGGGCCAATCTCATCGTGCAAATGGCTTGAGATCTCTCTTTCTAAGTAGAACATCACAGTCCAGCTTGCAAAAATCATATGAACTTGATGTGGAGAAACACAATCAGAGTATTCCTCATACTAGAGTTTCTACACCTGCCACTGAAACGAAATATACTGAGAGGTCTAGAAATGATATGTTACAAGACTGTCAGAAACTAGTGAGTGAGATATTGAGGAAACACCCAGAGGGATATAATATTGGTCGTTTCCGAAAACTATATGTTGATAGGTATGGCTATCATCTTGATTTACAGAAGCTTGGTTATCAAAAGTTGGCATCCTTATTACAGATAATGCCTGGGGTTAAATTAGAGTCGACTTATATTTTTCCTTCCGTTCCTGCTGTTTGTGCTTCTGATTGGAAAACTTCTATTCCTAAATCCCAAGTAACCGATGCTAGTCCTGCAGTCTCCAACTCAGATAGTGAATTATCTGATTCAGCCCCAAAAGATGATAACATTGACTCTCCATGGGAGGAATTAGGTCCTGTTTCTGTCAACAATTCCAACCAGAATGATCTGGAGTCAAAATTAAGTAAGAAAGCCAAAGAACTGGATACATCAAAGCCACCTGTTTATGAACCTATCGTCTCAGGTTATGATTCTTCTGAATCTGAAGGAGATAGCTCTTGTTTAACTCAACCAGAAGAGCACGGAAAGCCTAAATGTAATGAACAAGACAGTTCTCTTTGGGAAGCTCTGGATTTGTGGCACAGCAGCAAGGAAGGAGAGAATAGTGTAAAGAAGCCAGACAATGTTTCTCTGGCTGATCTTTTAAATTCATCCACTGAGTCCACCCAGTGTACCCTCTTTTCACAAGTTCCTTCAGGGAACTACAGAGACAAGCAAAAGACTCCAAAGAATTATTCATTTGTTGCTGACCCGGTCTTACCTAACAAGGACAAGCTGGTTGATGGGATATTAGATGGCTTCAAGAAAGCAGACGAGTCAAAGATGCAAAACTGAGGAGCTTCTGGTGTGAACTGGACCTGGGTCCTAGAATTCCATATTAGGAAATTTGGGATTCTCATAAACACAAGAATTCAGACAGGAAGAGATGGTGAACTGCAGTTTTAGCTGGCCACGGTACTGATGTTTAAATTGAGGATTATTCAGATGGTTGCTAGATGCAGCTACGGAAATTTTTTCCATTTGCAACTATGCTATTACTGCTGGAACAATTATGGTCTTTAACATGCTGTCCTGGCATGTGATCCTATGGCAATGACTCATAACACTCTTTACAAGGAGCATGAACCTTACGGTACGGTATCTATACGATTCTTTTTAAGGGCTTTATCCCCTCCCCTCCCTATTAAGTTATCATTTTATAAAAATTTAGGAGCACCGTTAAAAGTATAAATACCCAAATAAATTAAATTGTCAATGATTAGCAAAAACTTGCCATCTCGAAAGTATGCTTTTGTCAAATAAGCAAAAAAAAAAAAAAAAAACAAGACTTATTCATTCAATGTAGATAACTTGTTCATTCAATGTAGATAACTTATTCATCTCGAAACTTGCCATCTCGCTTTTTCTACATTCAATGTAGATAATTTATTTACATTGAGTCCAAAACGTTGTTTTGAAACAGAAATCAATATATTTTTGTAATTATAATTTATTTCAGGGTTATAATAGTCTTTTTATTATAATTTTTTAATTTTTCAACCCAAAACGACATTATTTTGGAAGCGAACGTAGATAACTTATCTACGTTCATTTTAGAAACATTAAAGCAAAAAAAGCAAGATAATAAATTAACAATGTTAAACTGCATGTTTATCTGAGATGAATTCAAAAAACACCAGCGTTTATTGAGGTAGTTTCATAAGAAATTTTGATATCCTTTGACTCAACGGTAAATGCCCTTATATACTCATTGCAGTAAAAGTGCAAAAGGGCGTTGAATGCATAATCTAAGGGTGAACAAGACATTCATTTTATTCTTTTGTCTTATTTTTTAATAAAGTTATTTTTTTTTCCACTTCTGTATCTACACAGTTTATGGAAAAAAAAATTTGTTTGATAATATAATTTATTTCTATTCCCACTGAATATGTATTTAATACATAATGTATTTAATAAGTGGTGTGTATTGAATCCAGATAATATATTCTAAGATGTATTTAATAAAGTGTTAAGGAACAAAAAAGCAAAAAATAAAAAAAAATTTGTTTTTTCTGTCAATTTAAGGTGTGCATGTCAATCATTTTAGATGCATTTTATTTAATATAGGGAACATAAATGGTTAGAAATATTTGATAAAACATGTTTATTATTCTGTTGCAGAGAATGAATTGTTTGCTTAAGAATACAAATTAACAAAAAATGAGAAGTAATTTTGTTTTCCTTGCCTTTTTTTTCCCATGACTATTTATTAATTATAAACATTGTTGAATGTGTTATTAATATTAAATATACACTATTTGTTAAATACATTTTCATTTTTTGGTATAAAATAAGTTGTGTTGTCAAAAAAAAAAAAAAATCCCCTTCAGAAACTCTTTCTAAGCACATAAAAAAAAAAAAAAATCATTTCCTTACAAAAATAGTTTTAAAAAATAGAATTTTTATGTTATTGGGTTACGGGTTCATTATCTGATATAGAAAAAAATAAATTTGTTTTTATCAAACATTTTTTTTTAACTATTTTTGCGGAAAAAAATTGGAAATGTTATCGTGCACCTTATAAAGCAACAATCAAACCTTTTTTTTTTTTAATATATAGAAAGGGTCGGGGGTGGCTTTCGATGCGACTAAACAACGACGTTGCTTGATTGATCTGTAGGATTTGGGGAACAATGATTCTTTCAAGATGGAGCGGTGACTCAGGTGTGGTGGTTTGGTAATGTTAGTACGGTGGTTAACGCGGCATGGTTTGAGAGTCAGGATCGTCGATAGTGGCTTTGGCGAGCTTGCTAGTGAAGTATAGCTTGCGGGTTGGCTTGTGAGCAGAGGTTGATAAGGAAATAGAAATTAGAAGCCAAAAATTCTTTGGATAAACTTATTTTTTATTTTTCTTTATTAAAACAAGTTATTTTTGTAAGTGCTTCTCTATTTAGAAGTATTTCCTTTTTTAAAAAATAATATAATATGAAAATAAGTCCGGGTAAACAAATATTTTATGTAGTATTAGTAAATTTTTGGGACTTTAATGTTTTAAAGCCGTGTGAAGAAAAAGGAAAAAAAGAAAGGAATGCTTATGATTAATACCAACGTTTAACAAAATACGCTTTAGACATTAAACCACCTTTGAAAGCTTTGTTTTGATCCAACAAGAAGTTTATTGATTTTTCGGATTTATGAATTTGGAGGTGTTCTTCAAGATGTAACCGAATAACTCATCCCACCTCAAAACTGATTTGGATTTACTGTCAAATTTAGCTCACATTTTAAGTTGGTTTAATTTGATTGATATCATATGATGTTTTACAATTTACATGTTTTGGACAATTATTGATAAATACTGATTATTTTTTCTAAATAATTTTACATAACGTTATTTATTTTTAAATTGATATTATAAATCATTGATTAATACACATGTTTTTCCTTTGTTAATTGTGACAGCAAAGGGCGAAAACTACATCCTCTCTTGTTCATTTAAATATTTAGTATTCAAGTCGGATCAAGACCAGGTTGAGATTCATATATTTTTTTACCTTTATTGATGAATATATTAATCTAAGCAACTAACAGATAAAAATGATAAAAATAGAAATTTAAATAATTTAAAGATTAACCTTATTCTTATCCCTAATATATAATTTACAATACACAATGTTTTATAAATTATCCTAATACAATCAAGTTAGCTTAATTATAACCCGATATTTGGTAAATCATAATTAAACTTACTCAAATCTAAAAATCCGATCATTTTTATTGTTTCTTTTTCAATTTTTCAATTTCTCAATCCAAGTTTATTTTAATTTAACATTTTGTACTACATTTTTATGAAAAAAATAAAACGAATATGAGGGAAATATTATATAAATTTATTATAATGTTTATAAACAATGGTGGTTGACCATTATGCCCCAATTTTTAAAATAATTTATCGCTCTGCCCTAATTTAAACTATATATTTATTGTAACCCTTTTTCTAAACTAAATAGCAATCTGCTCCCTCTAGGGTTAGCCTAGTGGTGTGGGGTGTGTGTTAGGAGTGTATGTAGTGTAGGGTGTTGTGTTCAATTCCTTGTAACCTCCACACAAAAAAAAACAATCTGCTCATGTTTGACCAGTCGTTGACTGATAGTTACTAGAGTAACTAACTCGTTAATCGTCTCAATTACTTGAGTAAGTCATTTAGTTGAGTAATTGGCTCAGTCACATGAGTAACTATCAGTCAGATGCTTATAATTGGAGCTTTGCCAATATTTTTTTTCCTCCATGGAGTTTATCACCAATTCGCACTCGTTTTTTTTATCTTCCTTCCAACCTAACAATTTAATTCTTACCCCACCATCCTAAACATCTACTCTTATCAAATCATTATCATTATCCTTAGAACTTTGAATTTTTGTGCAAAAATCTAAACCCATCTCCAAACTCTAATCCGTGACAAAAATGAGCTCAAGTTCCCAACCATATATTGCAATTGTCTACCATAATAATAGGCAATTTGAAGGTCCCAATGGTCTAATTTTTGAAGGTCATAGAAAAACAATACAAATCAAACACGACACTACATACAACGATCTCAAGAGGAGAATTTAACAAAAATTATGTCTCGAAGGCAATCGATGTGTTTCTCTCGATAGTCAGGTACAAGTCTTCTAATGGGTGTTACCTATGTAATGATGACAATGAAGATGTAGACTATATGATTGATGCATATCTTGGCTAGAATGGCCAAAAGTTTATTGAGATATATGTTGGAGTTGACTGTGGTCAATCGTCTTCTTTACCCATTCAATCGATGCAGATGAGCACAGAATAGTATGGTGGTCACAAAGACAAATTTGTCTGCTCATCTACACCTCTACCAATGTTAAGTCAAATCACATCAGGGGATCAAGAAGACGATGATTCGTTGGATATGAACAGTGATGAGGAGATAGAACCTAAAGTGTAACTCTACTAGATGATTCATTGGATACTGACACACAGAGGGTGGTTTTGATAATTCATCGCCTATAGTCTTCAATGGTAGCATGATGTTCCCTGTCATAAGTGGCAGCCTCCTCAGCATCGAAGTCATATTCTAGCAACTTTGTCCACATCTCCGAAGTCACCAGAATGTCAATGCCACATACAGTGGATGTGAGGTCACCATTGCAGTAGCGCCAATTTTGATAGAAAGTTTTCGCCATGACCTCCGAATATAGGCACGACATCTTTGTGAGTACCCTCAAGTGTGCCCAGTTTAGTAGTTTGACAATATCAAAACCCTCAGTTAAGAAAAATGCAGAGTTAAAAGACTTCGACTTTACTATGCCTCACCGCAGAAACTCCAATACGAACCGAGCGTGCTTTATCAGATCATTTACGAACAAGTACCTATACGACATATCAATTGGGTCAACATCAACCAACCTAGACGAAGAAGACCCATCATGCCAGTTCTTGGAACATCTTTCCATCGCGGGTCACTTAGAGGGTTGTCTATCAACCATGAAAACCAATAAATAACAATGTGAAGCTACAAAAGCATTACAAGCAAGCATCTTCTTATGTGGAATTTCAAAGCATCTAAACATTATTCTAAGCACCACAATTAGTGGTACATAACATCATGTCAAAAATTCTCACACATATTTCATTACGATAGTATATGGAATTTCATAAGGGTTCCCTCATCTTCATTATCAAGATGACACCCGTTTATATGTGGAAATTCAACTATCCACAAAATATCTACAACTTTTGTAACCACTTCTTAATCCCACTTTCTTAGGATAAGAGGATCGTGATCATCTGACCATTTTAGGATTCAATCCTTTCTACCAGGGTATGTATATCCATCAAATATATACCCCAAATCAATGATATTATCAATGTCAAAGTATACACATATATGATAAACGTAAAGTGTAACCATATGCATTTTAATCTCTTTCAAGATATTTAAATTAGGTCTATCAACCTAATACCGCAATTAATTTAAGTGTACAATTGAAACCATTTCAACATTCAATCATGATCCTTCTGCTATCAAGAATATCTCAATATTCCCTTGTGATAGCTTACCATGTTAAAGGCAATCCTAATCCTATAACAGTCAGGTCATTCAACATTTGAGTAGTAATTCAAGTGTATCCCGATGTTTACCATAATTATACAATCATCATACCAAGAATGAGTCGGCCAAACTCATATTTAGAATCTAACAATGCATTATCGAGTCAAACACTAGGAATCACCAAACAATAACTCTCTCTCTCTCTCTCTCTCGCATATTAGGTTTTCCACTAGAAACTACTATGATACCATAAAATATAACATCTTGTAGTACTCCAGTATGTTATTATTATGTATAATATTAAGCGCAGTTACAATCACAACAGTTCAATTAAAAGTATAGGCTGAACTTTTTCTTTTAACTTTATTTGCTTTCGTATTAAACTCACTATTGTATTCAAATTAAAACCGAAGTTGTAATTGTAGCATAGTGACATTGCAAAAATATTTAAATCTTTCTTAAACATATTATAATAGTCTCATTAGACATTATTGTGAAGTTCTCATACACCTCATAGCCTTACTTCACATTTTTAGCAACTGTGCAGCTCGCTGAAGCGAGCTCCTCAGCGAGCAATTCGCATAACCTTGCAGCACTACTTGCTCAAGCGAGCACTGCAACAAGCAATTTAATTCCCCAGGAAGTAGCTACTGCCCAGGTGCTCTGTTTCCTCGTAGCCTCGCTCGCTGAACTGAGCTCACCAGCGAGCAATGCTTGCTCAACAACTCACTGAAGCGAGCACTTAAACGAGCAATCTCTTACTTCGAATCAGCTTCTGTTTCCATTTTAATTAGCTCGCTGGCCTCCTCGCTAAAGTGAGCACGCCAGCGAGCAGATCCTGAACACTCCATGGTTCATTTGGCTCCAAGGCTCATTTCCACCCACTTTTACACCATCTTGGGTACCTGATTTATCATGGAAAGGCAACCCATAGCCTAATAAACTAGGGTGCTCTTACATCCTCAACAATTTACATCAATTCATAACACTTTCTTATCTTTACTTGATTTACAAGTTATCTACATTCTAACTCAACATATATGACAATATCCTTTCCTAACATATTTCACATACGTTGCAAGTTAGGTTAATGTAAGATACATATGTATTAAACTTTAAAACATGCAAAATAGGCATCTATGCCCTTCCATCACATATACAAGTCCATGATTACTTAATGTCTCAAATATACAAATTGGAACTTAGCTACACAAATAAATATGATTAAGGTCCTTGGCTCCATCCAACATTATGAAGATACCAAAGGAGAGTGATCATAGCCTAAGTCCACCAAAATACATCATGATATATCAAATGAGCTATCAAAGTAAATCCTATACATGTTCTTCTAACATATATATACATGATGCTCCAAAATACATCTAAACATGTTATCATTAAGCTATCTACTATGGCCTACTTCCAATAGATGCTCAAGCATCATCAGTACCTGAAAGAGGGTCCCCAAAATGCGGGATGAGATAAATATCTCAGTAAATTAGGGGTCTTTGGAGGATTCCTCCACCTTAAAGTTCACTTAAGGCATAAAGAAATAAACAACATAATCATGAATGTATGTATGCATGCAAAGTCTGCAAATAATTGTCTAATATTCCTGCTAGTGCCTCGCACTGTCCTCAGAATACAAATGACAGCGTCCTAGCAATTCCTCTTATTGAACATATTGTCGACAGGATGCTCTAGACAAATAATCCTAAGTCCAACGAACAATGTATGAATTACGCAACCGTGCAACATACTATATAAATTATGCAAGGAACCACCTTGCCACATACCCATGTAAGAATCTCTCTTACACCACATAACAAGCATCACATATCATGCATTATATTCAATTCATTGCACAACCTCATAAACCAAAAACCATACGGGTTGGGTGGAACAATCAAGGGATAAATCCTAAGGTCCGAAAGCTTACCTGTCAAAGCTTTCCACCAAACTATGCTTCCTTTACAACCAAGGAAATCTCCCCAAATAAGCTCTATTCCAAAGCAATAACCAAAAGTTTGATGGCTAAAACACTTATTAATAAGGTGAACTTTCAATCAATTAAGTTGCAACATTTTAATATACGTCTATATTCATTACAACATAGGCAATTCACAACCAATCACAAAAGTCATGAACTTACCTACACTTGAACTAATTCAAGTAACCAAATCAAGCTCCATTGGCTCCTCCAATGCTTGATCAATCAAGTGTCCACTTGTTTCCAATCTAGAGACACACATGAACACAATCAATACAGCCATCCAATCTACATTGCTTGAGACACAAGTAATCTCAACATATAAGCATGCATTTTTTCGAAATAAGGAGGGTGACCAAAATGGTTTTCCAAACACATTTTCACCGTTTATTTTACTTCCTTAACATTTTCTCCAACATGCACCAAGCCTAAATCATGCTCCAACTTACCCCAATCGCTTAATATTACATATAAAACCCTAGGAATTCAATCTCACAAAATGCACAAAAAGGAAAGGGTTTCTTACCACCAATCACACCATAATGGTTCGAGGAATGCTTTCCAAGCCTCCAATGAAGTAATGCAACTATCCGAGCCTCTTTACCAAGTATGGGGCACCACTTTCATAAGAGGAAATCTCCCCACTCAATGGTTTTCAAAGGGATTTCTTTTGTAGGTTGAGTTCTCCTAGTGATTCTACACACTTTTAAAGTTAGAACCAAGTGATTTCATACACTCTAGCTCTCTTAGAGTTTTTCAAGCCCTCCTCACTCAAAAATGGTTGTCTCTATTTTGGAGAGGGTGGTTTCCGAATGAGGTGTGTGTTTTCATCTAATTTTAACAAAACATGTGTCTACTCGTTGGGCTCCTCACTTCAATGAGCTACACCAACGAGCAAGTACAACGCTCGCTGAATAGCTCACTACAACGAGCATGCCAGCGAGGAGTAGTTGACAAGGATTTTTATTATATTTTCTCATTTCCTCACTTAACCAAACCTAACCATTTTAAATGATTGTTTCCCTCACAAACCTCACATAGAATTTATTCAATTTAATTAAGCCTTTCACTTAATTAATCTTTATTATGCATGATTAAATAATTAATCCAATGCAATTTCACATTTTATGAATTAGGGTTATTATAGTGTGGGGACATATATAATATAACCAAAAAAGTGTAGGTAGGAAACATTAAGTTCACATCCACGTACACGTTGAAGAGGAGAATATGCTTAAAAGCATATGGGCTAGTGAACTTCAGGTTTATGGTCATTTTTAGAAGCAATGACGTGTACTAGATCATTAATTTATATCTTTTCGCTATATTTCTAAAGTTTAATGAGGTCTCATAATTTTCCAATATTGTGACCACTTCTGGGGTCATTTTTATAGGATTATGAAGTTGGCATTCTGTCATTGACCTCTTCAAGAGTGTCGCTTTTTATTTCCTTTAGTGAAGGAACAATATCCTTTGTGTACTTTAGAGTCACTAGTCCTTATATTCATATGATGCCCTTTAGGGATAATTAATTGCACAAGGATATTCACAATGATTTGCAATATTCTACAAGTGAATAATTGTTTGAACTTCAAGTTCATAATAATTTGGACATATAACTAGATTCAGAAGTGTTTGGTCTATTTCAACATATTCTATGTGATTTTGTCCTTTTACTATTTCCTTCCCGTAATAATGGGAGAAATGATCCATTAAATCAACATATCTGAATAACTAGCTCTTCTAGGATCATCATGATGCCAACTATTGTTATAGCCATGCCCGTGATAGTAGTTATTCCACATCTGTGATTATGTAATGATATTACATTCACTTCAAAGAATGAAATAAAAATAATTGGTCGTAATTAAGTATTTTTCATAAAAGTTTGTGTGACAATATGAAGCATGATATTAACTTGAAATCGTGATCTCAATACTGCTACTACGGGAGCATATCTGTGGCATAAAAGCATAAAATATTTTCTCTAACATGTCTTCATCAGTAATTTAATTTTCGAAAATATTCAAAACATTGTAAAGACTAATGAATCTTTTGCCACTAAATATTTGGCTTTATGATCACCATAGAAATGATGACAACAAAATATTTGCTCGAGCATACTCCTTCTGGGAAAGCTTATTTTGTTCCTTGATTGTTTCTCTAAAGTAATATAATCTAAGCTCTTTTGGAGCCCCCAATCAAGTTTGCAGCACTTGTTTTAGTCATATATACTATCATTGGGTATAACCATAATTTTGTCATGTTTGAAATTATAATTTAGAACATTCACTTTTGGGAATGAGGTTAAACCCATTGGTCAGACTTTTGGCACCAATTTTCTCGAAATGACTACTTCAGGAGCATATTCAAGATGCATAGTAAAAGTATATAGAATGTTATCTCTCAATGTTTTTATTTAAAATTAATCAAAAATCAGTTAATTTTTTTCCTCTCATGGTCTAAAGTTATAGTACTTCAAGAACTTTGCAAAAATTTAAAAAATGATGACCAAGAAAAATGATTTATTTTGTGTAATTCTTCTGGGATGCATAAAATATAACTTCTTCGAGAAGTTAGCAAAATTAACAATTTTGAGACAAAAATCATATTATTCAATAATATTCGACAATAAAATCTTCGTACATGAAGTATAAAAAAATATTTATACTAGAAATAATATAAAGAAGGTGATAAAAAATAATCAAACAATGAATAAAATCAATATAAAACAAAATAAGCATAAACATTAATAAGAAAAAAAATAAGAAGCATTAATATAAATATTTTGCTACTTCAGAAGCAATAAACACCGCATGTCCTTTTCGTAGAGTGACAATAATCAATAAAGATATTGTTTGACAATATATTAACCAACGTTTTAAAATATTAACGCTATTTTAGGAGAAATAATAAACAAAGATATTGTTTTCCTCAGTTATGGTTATGGTTGTAGGCTTATTTTCAATGGTATGAGATTCACCATTCTTGTCTTTGTTTTAACTGGCCCCGTTCATTTCATCAGCCATATTTTTTTGCCATGATTTGACGCAAGTAAGATTTTCTACCATCTATTCAAGGGTTATATCATTGTCTACGCTATAGCCCTCAAAATGGCTAGGGTTTTCAAAGAATTGGCATTTGCTTCAAGCAATGCTTTTAAATCAACAACTCTAACATAATGATATTTTGACAGTGGTTCATTGATTTTCTTTTAAACCAACGAGTCTAAAATAAAATTATTTCCACTCACCTCAAGGATGTGGAATTTTGGTTTTCCAACATTTGCTATTATATAACAAAAAAAATCCTTAAATCCTTAAATCAATAATAAGGATTATCAAACACTAATTGCTACTTCAGGAACAAGAGGATATAGGCAGTCAAATAATCAACAAGGACTTTTTAACATTCATTGCTACTTCAGGAGTATGATGGTATTTCTTATCGAATAACCAATAGCACTGCAGGTGCATAAATAAAAATGATAATGGGTAGGAGAAGAAGAATTAGAAATCAATACGAGAAAGCACAAATGAATACAAACCAAATACCTACTTTGTAGACAAAAATTACTTTAATGGAAACCTTTTAATCATATATGGTAGATGCATTTGTGGCAAATGGTTGTTTCCTTCTTCTTCTTTTTCTTTCTGAAGACGTTTTTCAACAATTGTTGCAAGAGGTTTTTTTTTTTTTGTAGAAGGCTATGGTTTTGAAATGTAGATTTTCATAGAGAGCGATTCGTGCTGATAACGTGTTATGAAATGAAAGGAGAGGGATGAGGGAGAGACATATTACAAGACAAAGTCAAAGAGAAGACAAAGAGAGAAAGACGAGAAAAGACAAAGAGAAGTAGGGTAGAATTCTGATTCTCATTTGATCAACCTTGTTCCAAGACAAGCATCATTAATATATAGGGATACAACCATGAATGAGAATTGATACTCCATTAGTATAGTGGTTACAAAAATATAAATGAGCAAGAATTGTACTGTTAGTGTCATGGATCACATAATTCAAAATTCAAGTCATCCATAAATTTTGTATTTTACAACATTATTTATATTATATATGTTATATACAATTTAAAAAGTAATACAAATAATTATGTGATCAAATAGTTTAAACTTTTATTTGTTCATAAAAGCATATTACATAACTTTAGGAAATTGATGAAATTTAAAACAATTTTTAATGAATAAGATTTTTTTAAAAAAAAAGAATTTCTTGCGCCTTCAAAATAAAACGCAAGTTATAAAACTTATATCTTGAACTCTTTTATTTAAGGGAAAAATATTTTTGTAGTTACTGCAGATAAGTTATCTGCATTTATTCCCAAAATGACATCATTTTGATATTGAAATCTTAAAAAATTAAAAATAGAAAGACTATTATAATCCTGAAATAAATTAAAATTACAAAAACATCATGATTTCTACCCCAAAATGACGTCGTATTGGATTTACTGCAGATAATTTATCTGCAGTAACTGCAGAAAAAACGAACCTTTTATTTAATTATTTAAAAGAGTAGTTTTCAATCATCTAAAGATTTAATTTGAAAAAACAGTATGTAATTATTGTTTTTTTATAAAATATATTGGCATTTTCAGTGTAATTAAATTTTGATCATACTGAGAAAAATTGTACCAATTTATTGAAGTTTTACAAATAAAAAATTATACCAATTTTTTTTTAGTGAATAAAATTATACCAATTTACTAATGAATTTTGTGCGAAAAGTAAATAGCGTAAGTACACTGCATTTTTCTGACCTCACTTTTATTCGTCGCGAAATTATAAATATTCCCTTTATCCCAATTGCCTCCCTGCCCTTCCCCCCTAAAACAGTATATATCATCTAATCTCATGAATAATGTAATCATCCTTAAATAATCGTCCCCGAAATTTTGGTGCAATTATTTAGCATGAATACATGACAAAGCCGAAATGCACTCTTTTCATTCATTTCAAAAAAAAAAAAAAAAAAATTCGCATTTGAAACCTAAGCAATGTTATTAGTGGATTAGGCTTATCACTAATACAAGCCAAGTTCAAAAATCTTATCTGAACTTATATTCTTAATCTCAATTAATAAATTCATCTATTCAACTTGTTGAAAGGAGAATTTTCACAAAACATTAATTAAAATGAAATATTTAACTAAAGAATAAATTGATCAATTTTAAAATAACTGAATTCACCAATCACCATTTTTTAATTTCCTTAAAACCAAACATTTTAGCTTAATTCAAAATTTTAAGAAAAGTTACTGAAAATAAAATCAATAAAGGTTTGACATACTTAATAACCCAACACGACCCTACAGATACGCGCAATTACCAAGCCCAAGAGATGAGCCGAATCAGAAAAAAAAAATATTCCCAGTGAGCACGTGTCAACTTCACACCGTCACGACTCAAGAAGATATTGCAACGACAACTAAATTCCCACCCACCAGACCCGACCCCGGATATATTGTTAAGGATGATCCTTTCTTGACTTCATTGGCAGTTTTCTTTGACAAAAAGGTTAAAAGACCTTAGTAGAGTAAGCCATCCATTAAAACCAATATACTTAAATTAAAACTTCAACCCGAAAAAACGTTTTAAAATCTTTAGGGAAAACCCTTTTTCAACCTACACCACGGCACTATCAATCCCATCCCCATCCTAATTCCTGAAATCATGTGCTCCTCAACATACCGACAAAAGTTGGTGGTTGGTAAGTACCCTTTCAAAAAGAAAAATATTGTGATTTTTTTCCTTCGGTCATTTATTAGTTTAAGTAAATAAAAGCCACAAGAAAGAATAGGTTTATCATCGGGAGGAAAAATCAACAGGGATGAACCGGGTTTAGGACTTTCTCCAGCACCCCCCACAAGCCTTTTTTCCCACGTACAATGGCACCAATTATGTAACATGTATCACCAGTGCCTTCCCTGAGAACCACCACCGCCTTTGTTCTTTCCAAAGAAGGCATTCTTGGGTTTTGACTTTGGTAATTCATGGATGTCCATCACCTGAATCGTTCTTTGCTTTTTGGCTAGACACGGCATAAAAACACCCAAAATTACGGTCAGTTAGATATAATATAGAGAACTTAGCATGAAAATGAAATTATGGAAAAGAAAATTCCACCATTTTCAGCTTCTTTGTAGTTCTCTTGGAGCCGTCTTCTTGCCGAAGCAAGTCTCTCCGCATCAAAATTGCTCTCTCTATGTTCTAACTGTCTCTGCAATCATCCAGCCCTGTGTCAGGATCACTTATAACACTTTTGGAGATTAATAAGAATGTCCTAAGACACTCTTACTTAAGCTCCACATTTATTGCATTTTGATTTCATATTATGTTTTCAAACTTGAGGTTTTAGCAACCATAGTCATCTCCAAAATGGTTATAGAATCATATCCGTACTTTTAGAGGGGCAGAAGCAGGGGTAGGAACTGATGGTGATGGCGTTGATTTGGGCAGAGCTTCATTGCGATGAATTACTTTTGGTTTTGGTTTTAGTTCTGCTTCAGAGTTGTTGCGGTCAGACCCAGAACTCCCATCTGTGCCAGCACAAATGCAAATCAACCAAATGCAAAAATAGATATCCAAAGGAATAATAATTGAATCAGATGCTATGCTCACTATGTGGATTTGGCGAGTTAGCAAAATCAGGAATCTGCAAATGAATAGAATATTAGCAAAGCCAAAACAAATCCTCCCTCAACTTTCCCATAGAAAAGCACAAGAAAAAAAAGATTTCTTTGACCTGAGGATGATGCCCGTTTAGGGTGGTTTTCTGGGGAGGCGAATCTCCATCAGCTGCCAATGCCATACCAACATTATTATTATTATTATTATTATTATTAATTACCATTAATAACTGCACTTGAAGATACCCTTTCATTTATACTTTTTAGCTTCCCAGAAAACTTCCCAAAGGTTAAGTTAATATTACCCATGAGAGTGCTCCTTCCTCTTTGTGGATTCAGCTTCACCCACTCATCTACAATCTCCTTCCACTTCCTGCAAATAACACAACTGAACCAAGTCAATCAATCTTCTCACGACAAACCCCAAAAACATTGCAGCTTTCACCAATTGTTCTGAAGCAACAATGCATTCAAATACGACAACATTAATTTCAGCAAAAATAAAAATAAAAAACAAAAAAAGAACTATGTCCTTCCGAAACCTGACAAGAAGCTTCACCAATCTCCGAACGTCATTGGAGGGATGCTTTCGCAACCGATTCACGTGCCTTCCTATGTCAGTCTCCTACAGGAATCAAACACGTGAAGCAAAACAAACCATCAAAGAATATCACACAGACAAAAAAAAAAATTTCGATCCAAAACACAATTTACCTTCAGCGCTTGGAATGTGATATCCATGTCCGCAAGATTTTGCAGCAACTCCACCAAAGAATCTTCAGACTGAAAAAGAAGAAAAACAAAACAAAAAGTCATTATAAGCTAAGTCACTCCAAATTAAGCTTCTAATCTAACTAAAAAGCAGCAATTAAACAATACCTGGTCAGGATCTTCGAGTTGCTCTTTAATCTCTAGAATCTTCTTCTGCTCATCATCGAACAAGCCACCGTAAGGATCTAACTCGTCGTGGTTGTCGTTGTCGTTTCCGAGAGACTGCGGCGTTGCGGGGGAAGAGGCACCACGATGTTGGTGTTGGTGTTGTTGTTGTCGTTCAGGGCTGGGGCTAGGGCTGCTCTGTTTCTTCACTTGGTGGCCATTGGTATTGAGACGGTGGTTTCCTTCGCAATTCCGGCACTGCGGTGGAGCGGAAGTCGCGGCGTAGAGGCGCTCGACGATTCCGTCTCTCCGGTGCTTCAATTCGCCGTCGTAATCGGCTGAAGCGACGGCGATTGCGGTGTCAATGAACATCCACACGTCGACGCCAGCCGTCTCCAATATGGATCGGAAATCGTCCAAATCCATACTCGAAGCAAAAATCAATCAATCGGAGACAACGATTTAGTGAAGAAGAGTTTTTTTCTTTTCTTTTCAGGTGAAGAAGAAAACGCTAACAAACGCACAAAGAGAATCGAAGAAAGATCCTTGTTCCGTTTCGAATGCTTTTCGAAGCAAAAGGTTAGGTTCGAAAGTTACATCACGCGATCTAAACGGAAACGAGGTGGTGCTGCGTCACGAGCCATGGAAACGGCAACCGGTAGATCGAAACGACGAGGTAGTAATAGCCGCAAAAACGGCATAGATCTGGAAAGTGAAGAAAGAATTGTGATTGATGCAGATGCTGACTTTCAAGTTGTGGATAATGGAAAACAGGATCGTACAGATGAAGGAGTATATCCGAAAAGAAAACCCTCAATTTTTATTTTTATTTTTATTTTTACCTTTCAAAAATTTGATTGTAAGTTTTGTTAATTTGAAGGTTGTTTTTATGTACAGTGGTATGGTAAGGCCGAGAGGTGAACCTGGTCGTGACCAATACCACCACCCTACTTGTTACCTTCGGTTTGGTGTGAAGCTGGTTTCTTATGTTTGCTGTGGGCTAAGGGAGATGAACGGACAAAAAATTAGCGTTTGAGACTTTACAGATCAGATCTAATGTTATTTTCTATTTCCTAATTTTATTTAAGAATAAAAAAAGACAAATATATTCGGCGTGGCATCCACTCCACGAAAATTTTTAGTCCTCCATTAATATCGAAGGAATTCAATGCAATTTAAATTATAATAGATGGAGACATTTAACTTAGTTAGCATGTGTTATAATTAAGTGTTCAAGAGAAAACTTAATGTTAGTTGAATTATAACATTTTATAATTAAGTTTAGGAAAAAATATTTCTCCTTTTAAATGACACAATTTATGTTATTTCACTTTCACAAAGAGGTAGGACCCACATATATATATTTTAAGTAAATATCATTTTTGGTCTTCAGCAAATTTCACGATGCCCGCTTTAGTCCAAAGCAAATAAAAAGGCTATTTGTGGTCCCTAAGAAATTCAAAATGGACCCATTTAGTTGAAATCGTAGTCCTTCACAAATTCAAAAAAGACTCATATTAGTCCTTCAAAAGGACTAAAATGGGTCCACTTTGAATTTCTTAGGGACCACAAATAGCCTTTTTATTTGCTAGGGACTAAAGCGGGCATCGTAAAATTTGCTGAGGACCAAAAATGGTATTTACTCTTTTTTTTTTCACTCTCTCTCCTCTTTTATCTATCTTTCTTTCACATAAAATAACACAATTTTATATCCTTTAGAATGATAAACACTTTCCCCGTAAAAAGGACTAAAATGGGTCCACTTTGAATTTCTTAGGGACCACAAATAGCCTTTTTATTTGCTAGGGACTAAAGCGGGCATCGTAAAATTTGCTGAGGACCGAAAATGGTATTTACTCTTATATTTTTTTCCCACTCTCTCTCCTCTTTTATCTATCTTTCTTTCACATAAAATAACACAATTTTATATCCTTTAGAATGATAAATACTTTCCCCGTAAGTCCATAAGAAAGTAAATGATGGTGTTGAATATTTGATGGACTATGAAAATTTATTTTTGTTATTTACTAGATTAATATGATGGTCTTGAATATTATATTTGGCTTTTTTTTATTATAATCAAGGCTATCACTAGTTAACACTATATCTTCAACATATATCAGAAGGATTGTAACAGAGTTGCCGTTTCTTTTGGTATACAAGGAGTAATCAGTCGTGGACTGTATACAATCAAGGGATACTAAGTGCCTGTTTGGATCCTCTCTTTTTTAAGTTAGAAGCTACTTATAAGCATAAGTTAAGTCAAACAGGTTTTGGGAAAAACTCTTATATTAAAAAATTCTTTTTTCTATAATGAAGAAAAAAGCTGAAAATTAAAAGCTCCTAGGAGGAGCTTTTTTTTAAGCTCTTATCTGTTTTTCTTGAATTGTGTGCTTTTTTTTAAACGAAGAGTGATAAAGATAGAGAGAGAGAGATAATTTTCTTGAAATATGTGCTTTTAAGTAAATTTTAAGCTAAAATTTTCATGTAATTTCCAAACAGTTTTTAGCTTCTTTTTTAAAGCTTTTTTTTTTTTTAATTTTAGCTTATAAGTAGCTTCTAACTTAAAAATAAGAGGATCCAAATTGGCGATTTGACTGCCATTTCCTGCTGGCTTGTTTTAATACAAAAATGGATTTTTATAGTCTGCATATTGTCCCTTGTGAATGAGATTAAATGCCAAGGGTAGATCCATAAACATCTCCTCATTCAAATGTCTATACAAAAATACATTATTTACATCTAATTGCTCTACAATCTAATTTTTGGTAACAACGATTGAAAATAGGAAACGAATGCTAGTCATTTAGGCTACGGGGTTGAAAGTATAAAAATAGTCCACTCCCTCCAATTGAGTGTAGTCCTTGACAACCAATCGGGCCTTACAATGCTTAACAATCCCATTAGCTCTATATTTCATCTTGAATATCCATTTGCATCCTATGATGTGTAACACCTCAGGTCAAGCTTGACCGGTTACACTTAGCATTTACTAGATTAATATGAAATTAATTGTTGAAGAGCAATTCATGATAACCACATTTGTTATTTATAACCAAGAAATCATATTCAAGAGCATACACGAATTTCCAACTACAACGACTAAAGAAAAATGAAAACAGTACACACAAAAAGTCATGAAATAACTTAATTAGTAATGTGGCATTACTACTTCACACTAGAATTGTGAACAACCAGTGCTCCCAAAATTTTTAATATTTTAAAACCATAAACTAGACAATACCTTGATCATGATTTTTGGAAAAGTAGGCGAAAGATATAAATTTTTAAAGACGAATGTCCAATTTGCCTAAGGAGTGAGAAACTTGCCAAATTTATAAAATTTTAGATTATGGTTCTTCAATTCCATACAATTTCTTAATTTGCAAAGCGAAAGCAACAAATTACAAATGTCAAAATCACACAATCACCAACAGCGGTCAACCTTCTCATTTATAAAGAGAGTTGATACTACCTAATAAGGAGATATCTTGTTCTCTCTAAGAATTCTATGTAGAAGAGTTTAAGAGTGACCATAACTAATTTTATTCTTACCAAATCAATCCCACAATCATTTTATTAGCAATGTTGATTGCTCATAAATTTAGTTGATAATTTACTCTTTCCTACATAACCTATTTTTATGATATGTTTCATAATTAAGGTATTTCCCTGCTCAAGGGTTAGAATATGATGGTGATCAAATTCTTAATGGAAGCAGTGGTATTACCCTCAATGAATTTTGGAACTTCAAGTCGATTTTTACCTCGCCACCTGATTCTAATTTTATTTTAAGAACTTCCAATCTAATTTCAACATTTCCATAGACATGATATTCTAATTCAATTGAACACAAATCCTAATTATATCATTTTCAAGCAAACATGCGATGATATACACGACACCTCATAATCTTGTTTTCAAGAGTCATCTAAACTCCATAAAACACCCAGTTTATTATACTTTTTACAACAAAACAATATTATAGAAATACATACTGTGTTGACCATTTTTAAGTCAAATCCTATCTGTAGAACACGCATAACTCTGAAGTTCAAAACATAATTTATATACATATCAAATTGCATATATCCAGCTTTAAGACTAACAAAATACATGAATGCTCATCAACACCAATAGATCCTATGGCAGGATTTATGAGTACAAAAGGAAGGATTTATACCTTTCAAGTCGAAGAAGGACCATCCTATGACAACTTTGTTTTTCTTCAGCACCTTGAGAAGTTTTTCTTCTTCTTTGGTTGACAGCTCCTTATAGATGATGATTGGATAAGTGTTGTTGTCACCAAGGAAAGCATACTTCAGATTTGGAGGTAACTCCTTAAGCTCCACCTTCGGTGCTCCAAGAGGGATGTCATCTTTCTTTCTTTCAAGTTCTTCCACCATTGGTTATTTTTCAAGTTCAGCTTCTTCGTTGATTTGCTTTAACTCGAGTGGGGAACTCTCCTCTTTTATCGTGTCATCAACTGCTTCTTGTATTATGTCAATCATAAAAAAGTCTCCTCCGTCTGATGGATGTTTCATTGATTCGAAGACATTGATGGTGACTGTTTCTTCGTTCATCCTCAGCATCAATTTCCATTGCTCCACATCGATCATTGCTCTTGCAGTGGCTAAGAATGGCCTTCCAAGCAATAGGGGAATTTCGGCATCTTCTTCCATATTCGGAACCACAAAATCTACAGGGAAGATAAATTTGTCAATTTTAACTAAAACATCCTCAATTACCCCATCTGGTCGTCTGATTGATCTGTCAGCTAACTGGAGAGAAACCGTAGTCGGCTTGAGCTCTTTGATTTCAAGAGCTTTGCACATGGATAGCGGCATCAGGTTTATACTTGCTCCCAGATCGCATAGTGCTTTTCCTACTTCAATATTTCCTATGGCTATAGGGATACTGAAGCTGCCTGGATCTTTCAGCTTGGGAGGGAGTTTCTTCTGGATGATTGCATTGCATTCCTCAGTTAGGGCCACTGTTTTGTACTCCTTCAGCTTGCGTTTTTTTGACAGAAGGTCTTTCATGAATTTCGCATAGTTCGACATGCTTTCCAGTGCTTCTGCGAATGGAATGTTCACTTGCAGCTTCTTGAAGATATCCAGAAATTTGGTGTATTGTTTTTTCTGGATTTCTTGCTTCAACCGTTGTGGGTATGAAAATCGTGCATAGGGAGATGGATCTGCCAGTTTTGGTTGCTAGTCCAGAGCTTTCTTTTTCTCCTATTTGAACAGCTTCTTTTTTGGACTGCTCTTTTCAGCTTCTTCTGCATCTTCTTCTTTCTCCTTTTCAGCTACAGGTTCTGCTTCTTTCTTCTTCTCCACTGGTGGCTTTTCCACAGGTTGGATCACGATTCCACTTCTAGTAACAATTGAATTACATTGAGCATTTGGGTTTGTATCTGTGTTACTTGGGAAGGTGCCATGGGTTCTTTCAGCAAATTGTCTTGACAGCTGACCACTTTGAGTCTCTAAGTTCCGGATCGAAGCTTCTTGATTCCGAAATGATGCTCGTGTTTCATCTCTGAAGGCATCTGCATTTTGAATGTTGTCTGATGTGGTCTTGGACAGCTGTGCAAAAGCCTTTTCCCATTCTGAAGTGGTACCTTGAGGTAGAGGTTGTTGTTCCAATGGCATACGAGGATTCAGCTGATGGTTTGATTTGTAACTATACCCAGGGTGTTGGTTAGGATTTTTCCACCCTTGATTACCATATTGGTTTCTTCCTGGATTGTTCTGGTTCTTTTGATCGTACCAGATTTCATTAGCCAATGCTGATGGCTTTTCAGTTGTTCTCATGTAGTCACAATCTTCCGTCGCATGAGCCTCTGCACAAATACCACATTTAATTTGAGAAATTATTAACAGAAGAAACTTGAGAAAGATTATATTGTTTAGTAAGAGTATCTAATTGTTCGTGTTGTTTCTTGTGCATTTGCAGCATTTGTTCATTTTGGGCTAAGATTGCATCATAGCCGTCGAGCTTCATAATTCCTGATCTCCTTTGTGCAACTGGGGCATTGTCAAATTCTTGAGAAGCTAAGGATTCCAACAATTCTAGTGCTTCCTCTGGAGTTTTTGTTTTCAAGGAGGCCCCTGCAGCAGCATTTACCAGTGTTCTTGTGTTGGGTGTCATTCCTTGGAAAAAGATTCTTGCTTTCTCCCATGCTTCAATTCCAAGTTGAGGATACTTCCAGAGTAATCCTTTAAATCGGCCCCAAGCTTCGTACAGAGATTCGCTTTCTTTTCGTTCAAAAGCGGTGATTTCTAATTTGAGCCTTTCCATCTTTGAAGATGAGAAAAATCTGGCGAAGAATTTTCTTGCTAAGTCATCCCAACTGGTTATGCTTCCTTCAGGTTGAGACTGCAGCCAAGCTCTTGCATCATCCTTCAGTGAGCATGGAAATAGTCTGAGCAAGATGACTATAGGGGTTCTCTGTGCTTCCTCCAGCGAACTGATCTTTTTGAATCAGTTGTAGCAACGCCGGCTTCAACTCGAAGTTGTTAGCTTCTATGGTCGGTCTAACAATGCTCGTCGTCTGTGGAACTCGGGCTGGAGTCATATAATCCCCCAAGGTCCTTAGAGCGAGTTGATTGTTTTCTGCCATTGGTTCCTCCTTTGATTCCGTTGCACTTGAGGTTTCTTTTGCTTCTTTCGTTTTCTTTGCTTTTGCGTCCTTCCTAAGTTTCCTTTCTGTCTTTTCTATCTTAAGATCAAACTGCAAGATTCGCGGGTTAAGAGTACATCGCATAAACTAAGATTGAAAAGATGTGCAGAAAAAATAGAAAGTGCAAAAAAATGAAAAAATAAAAATAAAAATAAAAATAAACAAAGAATGCAGAAAATTAAAATATGCAGAAAATTGATGCAGAATTTTTTATGAAGAAAATATTTAAAGTGCAGAAAAAAAATCCAATCTAAAAGGTAATTAGTTACTTCCAATGTTGAAGAATTCGATCCCTAGGAACGGCGCCAAAAACTTGTTGCGACTTCGGCAAGTGCACCGGTCATAAAGTAATAAAAGTGTACTGAGTACGAGATCGTTCCCACGAGGATATGAACTTCAAGCACTAGTTCGCTAATCGCGTTTTAGTTGGACAATAAAAAGTTGGATTGGAGAGAATTGTAGTTAAAGAACTTAAAAATTAAATACAAGTAATAGCATTCAATTAAGAAAATTCAGAATTAAAAAGACAATTGTAAAAAATGTTGATTGATTAAAGATGCAAAACAAGCGTAGTTAGGGTTTTGACTTTTCCCAATATCCTCGGTATCTTTTGAATTAAACAGTCAAGAACCTTTTCTTAATATATTGCCAATCAATTCTATCTAATTTAATTAGGGCTCAATTCCTTGTTACCCTAAATCTATGTGATCTTGAAAGAACTCTAGTTCCCAAATTATTCCCCAATAAAACATGCATTAAGATCAAGAATTTCAAGATTGCACAATTACTCTATGTCTATTCCTAGATCACAAGGATTATGATAAATTTACCAAGTCAGGGTTCATGCACCAACATCCCTATTGTCATACAATTCCCCAAAATCATTCTATAAGGAGCAAACTCATAGAAAGCATTAAAGACAAATAAATTTATTCAATTATAAAAAGAAAATAATTTAGAGACAATTTAATTCATAAACATAAAAATTCAATTGGGTTCCATCTACCCCTAACTACATAAAAGACTAGCCTAGCATACTGAATTCAAAAACAATAGTAAATAAAAGAGAACCCCAAGCCTCCATTGGTGTGATGTTGACTTGGTTCCTCAGTGTTCCAGCGCTCCGCAACAGGATTCCTCTTCAGATCTCTATGTAATTCTCTGGACTAGTGAATTGGTTAATTGGTGTGACCCTCAGCTCCCTATTTATAATCTTCAAAGCCACATCCTTCATTGCATCTCCCACCGTATTCGTATCAGATTTGTAATTGATTTTATAAATATTTCCTTTTGCGTTTAAGATCTTGTAGATTGATGACATATTTAAGACTTTGAATCTTTTTATAATCCTGCTTCAATCTTCCATGAATCTCTTTAAATCAGGGTCGATATGTTTCTGCTTTAATTTCGAATATCAAAATCCGGTATCCATTGGAAAATCTCAGCAAATCTTAGTAAATCTTTGTTGTCTGGAACGTGCTTGGGCGCTCAAGCGCGCTGTTGGCCGCTTGAGCGTGCTTCATTGCCTGCAATTTGTTGTTCTGCCTTCCTGAGGGCGCTCGAGCGTGATACTGGGCGCTCAAGCGTGCTCCTCGAGGATAAATTATTGTCTTCTTGGGCGCTTGAGCGTGCATCTGTGCCCTTGAGCGCCCTGGATTGCTCAATTTGGCTGCTTTCCCTGCTATTAAGCGCTCGAGCATCCTCTTGTGCGCTTGAGCGTGCTCTTCTGGCCCTTGAATTGTAATATTTTGGCTTCCTTTGGTTCCATATTGAGCCGCTACTTCTTCGTCATGATTTCTTTAGCAATTTTAGCACCAAATCTTTGTGGTTTTACCTTCAAAATGCAAATAACATCAAAACGTCAGCTCAATTTCCTATCTTATGACTTATATGTTGTAAAACCTTGAATTCCATGCATTCTACTACATAACTCTTGTATAATTTAGCCTAAAAACATGGTAAACCAAAGTTTTATCAAGGAAGAAATTATATGAATTTTGATATCCATTTGTTGGTATTTTAAACAGGTGGATTTCTGCCTATTAATTATGACTGCTGATGCAGCAATAGACAGTAGAATCACCCTAATTAGGTGAGTCTGAGTTATAGAGTTATTCTAATAATATCAATATCATAGATGAGTTTAGAATTCAATCCTGTAAAGATTGACACCCATATTGGAGGTATTCTGAGAAAGTGAGTTTTGACCTAATAGTTGGTACTGTTGTGGCAGTAACAGGTATCTGACTAACCCTAATTAAGGAATCTGAGATAAAAGATTATTCTAAGGATATAATTATCATAAATGGAATGAGGATGAAATTTTAAGAAGTTTGATATCCATACTAAGGATATTTTACACAGATGGATTTTCATATGTTATTTTTGACTGCTGACGCAATAATAGTCAGTAGAATAGCTCTAAGTTAGCAAATTATAGTTAGAGAGCTAATCTAATGATATAAACATCATGAATGAGATTAACATATGATTTGATGAAGTTTGATACCCATATCAGGGTATTTTGGAAAAGTCACTTCTGTCGGGTATTTTGTACTGCTGTAGAAGCAACCGGTAGAATCTCGGAACGGGAAAAAGATGAGAAGATTATGAAATTCGGGTACAGTTGAGAACACCGGTAAAGACTACAGTGCAATTAAACAACTGTTAATAGATCCGTGGTCTACTAATCAAATTTTTAGTTATGAACATGATAATTAGACAATATTAATGTTAAGTACTTAAAGTTAGAGTCTTGGGGATTTCCGGGTAAAAATTTGATAATGATTCAGATAAAAATTATACAAGGTCTCACTAAAGGACAAATGCCACTAAAGTGACGTGGTACCCCTAATTAGGGCACCCTTCCCCTTCCCCCTCATTCTGAATCAGCCCTCTTCTCACTTCTCTCTCTAAAATTGAAACTTCAAACTTTGCTCTCACTTCTCTCTAAGATTTCTTCTCCAAAACCTCACCAAATCACCAAATCTCCTTCACAAACTTGTTCCTCTCACTCTCCTCTTCACAACCATACCATTTTCATGGTGTGGATCAAATTTTCGAGTTCCTCACACCACCATACAGCCATGGTTTTTGGGAGTTCAAGGACCAGAGTTGTGTTCTTGAGTTCTCTTGAAGAACAACAGATCCTTGCTTAGTTCTCTTGAGTTCTAGTGTAAGTGTTCTTAAACTTTCTTCAAAAATATCATCTCTTTCTTTTGTGTTCGTGAGCTTTAACTCTTGAGAATGTTCTTGAAGGTGTGTTCTTGTTTAAAGAAGCATTCTTGGTGGTAAAAGGTGGAGCTTGGCGCTAAAGGTGTGAACTTGAAGATGTAAGCTTCACCTTGAGAAAAGATGACCCAAAAAGGCTTCTGATGGGACAGAAATCCGTGCCCATTTTGATGGCAAAATACCATCCGTTCCCTCACCTGATGAGCAACTTTAGCACTAAAAACACATGTTTTATATCTTTGTCACAAAAACACAGTGGGGAACGGAAGGTGACGTAATCTTTGGAAAATATATAAAAAGGGGAGCGGATTTGGGGCATTAAGTACACCTGCTTCACTCACTCAATCTTTCTGACCACTTTTCATGAAACAGTGAACAAAAGTTTCTAATTAAAGCACAAGTGGGCAACACTCAACCAAGGAGGAAGGTGCACAACAGGGAATAAACAGTTACTATTGGCTGAAAAGGAAAGCAAGGCATGAGAGGTTCAGAAGGAAAGACAAATCTCAGCAAAAACTGTCCCATCCAACCACGTGCGCCCCACAAAGCACTGTTCACACTGCCCCTTTCATGCAGTCAAGAAACCAACTTCAAAGGATTTACAAGTTTTCCATTCACTCTTTTACCTATAAATAGAACGTTCCAGCACGAAGACATCCATCGAATTCCTAAGGGATTGAATTCCTTAAGAAGAGATCACTTAGTTTATTTTCGTAGTTTTTATTTGTACAGTTTTAACTTTAGTTAAGTGACAACACTTCTTCTTCTTTCTGTGTCACCCACTTGAGACTCCTCACGAGCAAGAACCATCTTCTCCACTTTTCATTTTGTTATAAGCAATTTGTTTTCATTTAAATACAAGTGTTATTTCTATCCTTTCCACTCGTTATCTCTGAATTGAATCTAGGGTCTATGGGACTTCAGTTTGGAATAATTATGTTTAAACTAGTAGCCATGGGCTAAACTATCTGTGGAATGGAAAAACTGCAAAGTTCTTAAAAGGTTATTTTCGAAGCTCTTGTATTACAACTTTTGTGTTTCTCTGGTTAAGTGTGCTATCTTCATTGTGTATCTTTGGAAATCGGACACATACTGAGAAAGGATATTCCATAAGGAAGGGATTTCAGACAGCTTAACCAGACGGGGAAGGCAGTACTGTGGAAACAGTATTGCTGGTTACCTTAGGAATAAGGGGCCACTTCGTTCACTTTAAGGTTCTGCACTAAGTACTTGTTGGAGTCAAGGGAGCCATAGGAATATAGAAACTTGTGAGCCATCTAGTCCATAAGCTGAGGAATCAGACGTTGGCAGAAAAGAAACTGGAACAAATACCTATGTGTTGGGTCCTGAGTAGAGAAAATAATCATTTATGAATGGAGCAGTGGATCCATTCCTTCTGTTATTGTTGTTTTTCAAACCATCCACCTTGTTGTCTCTTGATTATTGTTATTACTTTTTGTAGTTTTCTTTATTTAATCTTGTATCTATAAACCTCTCATGAATATCGTTGTTCCTTCCCTAAACAAGAAGGCTGACATACATAACGAAGCGATGAACTGTTTGCTGTCTGATTGAACCTACTGTCCTTGAGGAACGTTGTCAAGACAGTAGGGAACGTTTGACCAAACAGGTCAATTACTAACTTTTCTTTTCATTTTCATTCTTTATAAAACGATATAAGACACTAATTAGAGTTCTATCCTCGTGGGAACGATAATCTGGGCATAATACTCCCATTTATTATTTGATGCTTGCATTTGCGCACTTGGGTTAAACTAAGAAAACACTTGTGTTCTTTCTTAGTAAACTGAGGAACGTTTTCACCATACTATATTTTCATCCAACAGCCTCTGAGCATCCAACAGCTTCCTTTCTTCCTCTTTATGCCACGGTTTTGTGTATGGGTGGGGGAATATTGTTGAAAAAATTGTAAAGTAATGGTTTTGATGATTATTCTTGAGGGTGTGTGAGTTTTGAACTATGAAATGGTTGGTTTGATGAGTAAAGGTGCAACCTTTCGATCCTTGAGTGGATTTCATGGAAAAGAATGAACTTAAATCCTAAAGAAGACACCTATGATTCAGGCATGTCATGGGATCTAGGGTTTGATGACTAAAATTTTTATGAAGTGATTGTGTGGAAAAATCCTAAGAGGAACTAAGAAAGATTAATTACGTGGGTTATCTTTAAGTGAAACCTATTAATCTTGATTAAGGATAGCTAAAAACCCTAATAAATATATTGAATTAAATCTGACCCCTTTGATATAATATGGATTAGTTGTGTTAAAAATAAGGAAATCATGGATCAATGGATTAATTAAGTGTAAGTACTAATTAACTAATGAAATGACTAAGAAATAAGTTTAAAAATACTAATTTAAACACCTAAGCAATTCAACCATATATGGTTAATTTAGAGTCACTATGTTGAAAATAATATTAAGACCTAATTAGGACCTTAATCTAGTGGTTAAGTGAGGTGGACTATGCATAATACACTAATTAAATATTAAACCCTAAAAATGAACTTAATTAGGGTTTATGAGCACTAATCATGCATTTAATGAACTTGAGGTATCATTTCATAATGTGACTAAGTGGGATTTCATAATGTGACCTAATAATAGAAAAAAATCCAAGAATTAAAGTGACTTAGAGTTGCTAACCATAGGTAATTAAGATTTGATAATTAAACCCACTTAGGGTTAAATGACCAATTTTTAGGCTAACTTGGGGAAGACATATCTCCCTCCACAGAGGTCTTATAGGGATGTTTTTTATATCATTTTTAAGATTGAGATGTTAGCTATGTGGTGTCAAAATTTGGTACCATTTGAAGATGTATAACATTCTATAGGTTCGATTGAGTGGAGACTGCCCTGGGAGACCATGAGCAGGGGTTGTACATGGCTTCAACTTCCACGAATTTTTTCTCCCTCAGTTATTACTCAAATTAGGCTCATAATATGTCTAATTAAATCTGAAGGTGTCTAGTTGTCTGCATAAAAATTTGAGAGCAATTGGTTTAGTATATTTTCCAGAATCGCAGAAATGGTAAGGGATGTTTAGGGCTCTATTCGGAGTTGGCAGGAAGCTTTGCTTGTCCAACTTCAAATGGTGATATCCGAAGATAGAAAACTACAAATGAGGCATGTGATACCTTTTTGGAAAGGTAATTGAGTCTAGATTAATATACTAAAAGATGAGAATTTGATAACAAGTTGGTTGCGCATAATGATTAGAAAACAGAAGCATGTACAATTATAGGAAAACCGTAAAAGTGATATTTAGGCTAAGTGGGCTTATGGAACCCCTTAGTAACTTATAATAAGTATATATATGGCTTGGATGATTTGAAAATAATCTAAGTTACCTAAATGAGCCTAGCATGTGATTCTAAGTTATGCAAGTGATAGAAGATTGAGGTTGCTTGTAATAATGCACTAAAATACGTAATTATGTAATAATTTGGTCTAGACTTGTAATGGACATATTATTGGCATGTAAGAATTAAATGTGGAATCATTAAGTGATTGAGTATTAATGATGTAAATGATTCCTGCTCTAGGTTTTCCTAGAGGATTTTGCACTTGAGGGTTTATTAGAGCATACGTGTTTTACTGTCAGAGTTGGGCTTGTGATAAGCTCAGTGAGGTAAACTCGTAGTTATAGTTGAATCCTCTATCTTGTGGCCCCACCATGATGGTGGGCATTATGGTTGTATTGTATAAAAACATGTGGTATGACGTATATGTGCATTCATTCACATTCATATAGATGTTATATGATTCTTGATGTTATGATGATGCACTGATGATATATGTTATGAGAATCCTGGCCAGTGATTATGGTATGTAGGTTGCCTATGACTTGACTCTGGGAGCTATTTCATAAGAGGTTGTGTTGACTGTCTATGGCTTGACCCTGGAGTCACACATGTGTAACCGTCTATGGCTTTGACCTGGGGTTACACAAGGATGATATGATGATGCTATTTTTATGTTGTATGCCTGTATTATATGCTTTATATCTGACTTGTCATGCAGGAAGTGGGCTCAGGGGATTAGAGGATCCTCTATGAACCTTGAGCTTACTGAGATGTGTTATCTCACCCTGTTTGGGGATATCATTTCAGGTACCCATAGTAGTGATGATACTTCTAGGGGCAAGGCCCCCGCCTTGGAGTAGTGGATGACGCTGCTGATTGATCTTTATTATGTTTAGATTCTATGATGGCATGTATATTTATTAACATGCTTAATTATCTTATGATGAGATTATATGATGTATTTATTTAGGCTCATGACCGTATGATTGGAGCCATGAATTATTTACTGATGCTTAGACGTTTGGAAATTTATGTAGACTTGATGTATGTATTTAGTTAATTGGGCATTGAGCCATATCGTTTGTATTGACCCATTGAGGGTATTGCAGTCCATGTAGGATTTGCAAGCTGTCTGTTTAATTATTGCATCTATCAGGTTGTGTATGTGCGGGACCCATGTTCCCAGTTATCCAAAATACAACCGTTATGCTATCCGTGAGACTCCGTCAGGAATGACACTTGATGTTATATCCTGATGGTCAATGGCTACTAGTGATGGCCAATGGTTTTATTTAGTATACTTAGATGTTAATTTTACGCGAATACAATATATCAGATGAACGCTATGAAAGTATTTTAGAAAATATTTTGAAAAAAATTTACTCGTATTTTTATAAGATGCCTTATTATTCTTTTAAAATAAAGTCTTTCGCAGTGTATGCTAAATATCATGTATGTTAACAACCGGAGTACACCTATCATATGACAATTGTAATTTATTACATTTGGCACTGAATTCACTCCATCACCCAGAGGATCATGCTTCTTTATCCATTAATATTGTACATATAATATCCTTTTTCCTTTTCGATAGTTAATTACACAGCCAACAACCAAGGCCGTTATATCTTATTCTACTTCAACTTATAAATAAATTTCAGCATTTAAAATTGAAGGACTTCATGTTACCTTATTTGAGTAAATGACTTCATTTACTCGAGTAATTTCTTGGGAGAAAATTTCTAGAGCTTCCTAACTCCTCAAAATATACAACCCAAAGGGCAGAAGCGCTATCATTATATATTCTCTTTATTTCAGCAATATCCACCCCAGAATCATGCATGCATAATTAAGTAAACAAGTTTATCTATATTATTTTAAACATACATTCAAAATAATAAATTGCTATGACTTGTATTTTTCAATACAAATTTTAGTTTCCACAGCCACCCCCAACCAGACATAAACAGAGGACACAGAAATAAAGGAACTTTTTAACTTACTGAGGTATTTTCCTCTTGCTTTTTTGATTTTTTTTACCAATTTTTTCACTCAAACTAAAGCCTTCTCATAAATTTCTAGAATGGAAAATTTCTAGCTCATATGTTTAACCTTGCTTAACTTCAAATTCTTCTAAAATTTTCTATTAAACTGCTTCCAATTTTATCTCTTTTTTGTTTAGCTACAAAGTGTATCATTTTTATTGGGGTAAAATGAACTATGTGAAAAGAAAAAGAAATGAGTTGAAGGGGCAGCATAAATAAGAGTGTGAAGAAGTGGTAAGGAGGAAGAGTGAATTTGAGGGTGGAGGCTTGAATGTTGGTGGTGAACCTCAACAGGAAGAAGAAAAATAGAGAAGAACATGTTGCATGTAATAGTCAGATGGAGAAATGGATAATCCTACACTTTAGGCTTGTGCGTGCATAATTTGAAAAAGTGAAACAAAAAGACTACTTTGGAATATAGAAGGATGATGTACGGTCACAAGGAAGTAAAGAAAATGGGAGAATAAAATATGGTTCTCGATTGAAAGAAGGGCAAAAAGAAAAGAGGAATAAAAAGTGATATTAGGTGAGATGTAATGACACTCATAGGCTAAAGTTATAAGAAAATAAAAGAGGAAAAGTTCTTGCATGTGATTAAGGTGTGGAAGTATGGTAGTAGACTGTAATGTGGAAGTATATGACAACATTAGAAATAAGTGGAGAGTGGTTCACTAAAGTTTGGTTGATTAGAAAGGGAAATTTAATTAAAAAAATTATTATTTTGTAACCTTTATATATAATGAGTATTCTAATGAAGCATTTATTTATCTCTAAAGATGACCATATCAAAGTTAATATTCAAATCTCTTAACACTTGTTCACTGAAATTTTCTCAATTATTTTAACCATCAATTTTATTTTTCTAAAGCCTCATAGTGCTCCCTTTATTAATTTACAACGAAAGAATATGTCTTATACTAGAAAAAAGGATGTTATACTACGCCATTCCATCAAAAAAATTTGTCCTCAAAATTTAAGACTTGTAACTCTTCTAAGGACTTCACAGGCTAAAACAACAACCATGTTAGATTTCAATTCTAATAGTCCTTACATAATAATGTCTAGTTAATAAGCATATTAAGTATTCCTTCATATCCATTAGGTAGTCTTACGTCCTCTGGTGTTGCTGAGCAGTTAGATGATGGTGTTGATGAGCGGAGACTCATATCCTTTCGAAAACATAAACCGCCTGCATTTCAGGGGTCAAGGGACCCGAAGTTAGTTACTACATGGTTGATGAGGATGGATAAAATATTTCAGGTAATGAGGTGTTAAGATCCCCAGAGATTGATGTATTATGTGTACATGCTTGAGGGAGATGCCCACGAGTGGTGGTGCAACGCATCTCGCCCATTCACTATTCAGGGAGAGGAATTGACTTGGGCTTTATTTGAAAGATTATTTCATGAAGAGTACTTTCCCTGGGATGTCCGGGAGGCCAAGCAGGGGGAATTTGAAAAATTGGTACAGGGGACTATGACTGTTGATGCATATTTGGCCAAGTTTAATGAGTTGGTCAAGTTTACGCATTACGGGGGTGTGCTGCCGACTCCTGAATTCTTATCTGCCAAATTCCAAAGAGGATTGAATGAGAAAATTGCAAAGAGAATGTCTAATACTGCTGTTAAAAATTTTGCTGATCTGGTAACCCAGTGTAAAAGGGTTGAGACCGTGTACGGCAGTATCCGAAGTCTACTTCTTCAAGAGAGCAGGAAATTAAGAGGACATCTGGTCCTTCTGGAAATAATAATAGATGTGGCTACCATCATAATAATAACAGAGGTAGGGGGTTGCAAGTAAGGCAGCTTCTTGGCCAATTAAAGAGGGGTGGTGGTCAGAGGAGTGGTTTTAATGACAGAAATTCTGCTCCGCAATGTGATAAGTGTAAGAGGTACCATCAGGGTCCTTGTATTGCGGCCCCGAATTCATGTTTCAAATGTGGTAAGGTTGGGCATTTTGCCAGGGAGTGTTATAGTAATACTGGGCAGGCTGCGAATCTGCAAGCCTTGCCATCTGCTCCTACAGTTGGACGCGTGTATACTATCAATGCGCAACAGACAGAGAAGGAACTGAATCTGGTTAAAGGTATAATTTTCATTTATAATATTGATTTGTCTGTTTTGTTTGATTCGAGAGCGACACATTCATTCGTGGCAGAATATGTTGCTAAGGGGTTGGACTTAAGGGTAACACAGATGTTTCCCCCTATGCGTATTACTACTGCTACAGGAGAGGTTAGTGATTCCTTCTTTATTTGTAAAGAGGTCGGGTTTGTCTATGAAGACAGGGGTTACACTATTGACTTGATTATCTTGCCCCTGGCCTCTGTTAATTTGATTTTGGGTATGGACTGGTTGTCTCAAAACTGTGCAATGATTGATTGCTGCGGAAAGAGGTTGCTATTATCTCACGAGAGGCCCTCGGTTAGTCCGTCTCCTTTTTCTATCTATCTGTCAAACAATTAAAGCCTTGAAGGCTGGTGATCTGGGTTATGTATTCTTGGGTGGATTAGTGGGTGATATGGAGTTAGACATTTCAAGTATTCCGGTTGTTAATGAATTTGCTGACGTATTTCCTGACGAGATACTAGAATTTCCACCTGAGAGAGAGATTGAATTCTTGAATGATTTGTTGCCTGGTGTGGGGCCTATCTCTTTGGCTCCATACCGGATGTCGCCACTGGAGCTGGCTGAGTTGAGAAAGCATATTGAAGAGTGATGCGTACCGGTAAGTGTACCGATCGTTCAAGTAATAAAGTGATAAGTAAATTATCGTCTCCACAGGGATTGTGAGCGAATATGTTATAAACGTCCTTTCAAGATATAAAACCCAAGTGATTTGAAGAACAATAGAAATTAAAGACAAAGACGTATTTTTGGATTTTAAAAATAAGAGAATGATGCAAAATGATTTGGATAAAAATATGAGAGATATTGTAGGTAAGTACACTCGCCCTATGATCCCCTCTTTTTACTACGGATTGATTCACAATGCTCTATTAAAATAAACAACCAAACAATTTATCATCCAAACAATTATTAGCTAAACCCCAATTCCTTGCAAATTTAGCCCTTTAATCACAATTAAAACCCCAATTCCTTGCAATGTTTCAATTGAGATCAAGCATTACACAGATAAATTAAACGTTTGTAATCAAAAATGCGTCTATTCCTAGCACGCATGTTAATTATTATCCTACCCCCTTTCTGGACCAAAACCTCAATATTCCTATCTAGGGTTCTAACCCTCAGATTATCGTTCAATACTAAACTGATCAGATTTAATATAAACGATAAGAAATCCGCACAGAGTAGGCATAAATCAATTAAATTAAAGAGCGAAAAGTAAACCAATCCATAAATAAACAAAAGGTTCACATAGGGTTCGTGACCTTACCCACAATAAAAAGAGATCTAGCCAACCATAGTCATGACTGATCTCGAAAAGTAAAACATAAACTAGAAAAGACGAAGAAGAAAAACTAGAAGAAATCTGAATGGATTGGAATTCTGAATTGTCTCCAATGTCTTGGAATGGTGGAGGACCACCCTTTAAATAGGCAACTGGTCAATCAGGTTATAATCTTTGAATTTAATTTCATTAATTTTTCATTTTGATCATAATTCCACAATTCAAGGACAGCATTTATGTTGCCCACGCTATCAGCGCCAAATCCGCGATCTGGTCATACTTTTTGAATTTATTCTGATTAATTTTCTGTTTTTCATCATAATTCCACAAATCAAGGACTGCATTCATGGCACCCGCATGATCAGCGCCAAATCCTTTCCTTGTTTTTTTTCAAATTTCGAATTTCTTCACCTTTTAACCTAATTTCTGTGCAAAGTCTCCTATTTATAAGCCTCTTTTTCTTCTTCCAAAAATACCCTCGTGGAATCGCGTCAACAGGCTTTTTATAATTTTGTAATTTTCATTTCTTTTACCTGTATAAACACAATAAATAGGTGAGAAATATCATTGACGTAGAAAGAATCAATATAATAAGTAAATATGTATTTAATTTGCTCTTTTATGACTAAATCTTATCAATTTTAACTTAGAAAACTACACCTGCCAGAGGCACATCAAATTATTCCCAGATTTAAACGTTGCTGTCCCCAGCAATGTACAAGACTCAATCCAGAAAATATTCAATTATTCCAACATAACATCACATAGACAATCAATAGTTCTTTATGCTAAGCATGACTGAATCAATGCAAAGAACTCCTATCAATGCCTTCTATTCTCATGAAAATAGATTCTGAACACCCCACCAAGATAAACATATAACGCTCATCACTCAAGTGTTTGGGGGAGTAACAATCACTCAATCCATCATAGCAATAACACTACCATAAGCTTGATCATATTCTCAAGTTCCTAAAGATGAGGAACATTAACACATGCACAATTGATCAAAAGGACTTCTCATGGATATAATTTGGTCGGGCTTAAGGGTAGGAATTTATGGGAAGTAGCTAAAATTCTGAGTTGAGATTGAAATACTGATATATTCTTGAAAACAATCAAATCTCAAACAAATTTTCAGCTCCAATATTCTTTAACATCAGGGGTCCATCCCTTTTTATTTTCCACCTTTTTTTTCTTTTTTCTTTTTAACATTGCTATAGACCCTTTCAAACTTTTTTTTTCAAAGAAATATTTTATATTTCTTCTTTTCTTTTTGACATATTACTTAGCTTCAGTGGAGCTTACCCCCATCGATTTTCTTTTCTTGTCAAGTATTTCAATCTCAACAAAGGTAAGACAATAGGAATATGGCTAAGCAATCAGCAGCAATTATGAACAAAAAGGCTCAGGCTCAAAGGGGTTAACAATGGAGAAATCAAACAAGTGGGCTATCTGGCCATGGCTAACAGAATAAAATTGCCTTAATCATTTCAATCAATGCATGCATCACAGAGAAACAGAGCAAGTTCTAGAATGTTATCACAGTGAGGTCTCTCAGAATAAAATAAGTGTTTAAGCACAAAACCTCACCAGCTATGATGTCAAGCTAGACTTCCAAAAGAAACATCAGGCATCATTAATCATTCAAGAACAAAATTCAGACAAACGAGCAATCATGACTACTCATGCCTATACAATAT